>NW_023260515.1:0-57704 GCF_013100865.1 Trachemys scripta elegans
AGAGAGGGTAGCGAAGAGCCCCCTGGAGCGACAGGCCATGAGAGGAGGCCTCTTAATACAGTGCCTGGTTTCTACAGTGCTGGGTGCTCTATAAACACCTAGAGACAGAAAGGGTGTTGCCATGAAGCACAGTAAGTTCCATGTAGGGTGAGGGATCTAATGTTCCAGGTGTTTGACTAGGACTATAGTACAAATTATTGGACCCTGTTAACTGGGAGCCATTGAATACAAATCACATTTGGGGAGAGGTCCCACTATCAGGAACAGGCAACATGTGTCTCAGGCCTGGTCTACACTACGACTTTAATTCGGATTTAGCAGCGTTAATTCGAATTAACCCTGCACCCGTCCACACAACGACGTAATTTAATTTGAAATAAAGGGCTCATTAAATCGATTTCTGTACTCCACCCCGACAAGCGGAGTAGCGCCAAAATCGATTTTAGTATTTCGAATTAGGGTTAGTGTGGCTGCAATGCGATGGTATTGGCCTCCGGGAGCTATCCCACAGTGCACCATTGTGACCGCTCTGGACAGCGGTCGGATGCACTGGCCAGGTAGGCAGGAAAAGCCCCGGGAACATTTGAATTTCATTTCCTGTTTGCCCAGCGTGGAGAGCACAGGTGACCACAGATAGCTCATCAGCACAGGTAGCCATGCAGGCCGATAATCGAAAAAGAGCACCAACATGGAGCGTACGGGAGGTACTGGATCTGATCGCTATATGGGGAGAGGATTCAGTGCTAGCAGAACTTCGTTCTAAAAGATGAAATGCAAAAACATTTGAAAAAATCTCCAAGGGCATGATGTAGAGAGGCCACAATAGGGACTCAGATCAGTGCCGCGTGAAAGTCAAGGAGCTCAGACAAGCCTATCAAAAAACAAAGGAGGCAAACGGTCGCTCCGGGTCAGAGCCGCGGACATGCCGCTTCTACGCCGAGCTGCATGCAATTCTAGGGGGGGCTGCCACCACTACCCCACCTGTGACCGTGGATTCCGGGTCGGGGATAGTCTCATCAGCTACACCTGAGGATTCTGCGGACGGGGAAGAGGAGGAGGAGGAGGAGGACGAGCTTGCAGAGAGCACCCAACACTCCGTTCTCCCCAACAGCCAGGATCTTTTTCTCAGCCTGACTGAAGTACCCTCCCAACCCTCCCAAGCCAGTATCCAAGACCATGACCCCATGGAAGGGACCTCAGGTGAGTTTACCTTTTAAAATATAAAACTTGTTTTAAAAGCAAGCATTTTTAATGATTACTTTGCCCTGAGGACTTGGGATGCATTCGCGGCCAGTACAGCTACTGGAAAAGTCTGTTAACGTGTCTGGGGATGGAGCGGAAATCCTCCAGGGACATCTCCATGAAGCTCTCCTGGAGGTACTCCAAAAGCCTTGCCACAAGGTTTCTGGGCAGTGCAGCCTTATTCCGTCCTCCATGGTAGGACACTTGACCACGCCATGCCTGCAGCAAGTAATCTGGTATCATTGCCTGACAAAGCCTGGCAGTGTATGGTCCCGGTGCTTGCTGGCATTCAAGCAACATCCGTTCTTTATCTTGCTGTGTGATCCTCAGGAGAGTGATATCACTCATGGTAACCTGGTTGAAATATGGGAACTTAATTAAGGGGACAGAGGTGGTCCTTCCTACTGGGCTGTTTGCCTGTGGCTGAAAAGAAATTTTCCCCTGCAGTTAGCCAAGCGCAGGGGGTGGGGGGTAATTGGCCCTGAGCTTTTCGCATTTGGCTAGCAGGGATCTTCCCTGATACCAGCCACGCGGTGGGGGGAGGGGTACAGCGATCATCCCAGAGAATTCATGGCCGGAGGGGAGAGCGGGGGGGTTAGTTTGGTTTCTGCAGGGATCTTCCCTGATACCTGCCACGCGGTGGGGGGAGGGATAAAGCAATCATCCCAGAAAATTGGATGGGGGGGGGGTTTAGTTTGTTTTCTGCTGCTGAAGGTTAACAGGAAAACCGCAGCAGTCAACAGGCTTTGCTTGGTATGTGGGAAAGGAGGGCACAGAAGCCGAAAGACAATGGCTTACCATGGCTGCATGCAAGCTGAATTCTATTGCCCGGACCTGCATCTGTGATCTCTAACACCAAAGCCACAGGCACTCAATATTAAGATGGAAATTGCGACCTTGTACTGAAATCACATGTGCTATGTAATGTGAATAGTGTTTTTCACCAAGAAAGAGTATAAGCATTGTTCTGTAAAATGTATCATTTTAAAAACTTCTCTCCTTTTTCTCAACCCTCCCTCCAGCAGCTGCAAATTTATTAAGCCTCCCTCCTCTGTCACGAAGGCTATCTCAGATAAGGCGGCGTAGAAAGAGGACAAGAGACGACATGTTCACTGAAATAATGGAATGCACCCGAAATCAAAGAGCTCATTTGAATGAGTGGAAGGACACTGTAACTAAATTTAGGAAAGATGCCAGTGAACGCGAGGTCCTGAGGGACGCTCGAGATGAGAGGTGGCAGGCTGCAACGCTGGGGCTGCTGCGTGAGCAAACGGACATGCTCCGGCATCTGGTGGAGCTTCAGGAACGGCATCAGGATGACAGAGTGCCGCTACAGCCCCTGTATAACCTCCCTCCCCCCTCACCATGTTTCATATCCTCCTCACCCAGACGTGTAAGAACGCGGGGGTGGGGGGGTAGGCTACGTGCACCTTCCCACTCCACCCCAGTGGACAGCCCAACCAAAAGGCTGTCATTACATTGAATTTGTTCAGTGGCCTTTTACTTCCCTCCTATCCTCCTCCCAAACCTCACCCAGATTACCTTGTTGGTTCTCTCCCTATGTTTATAATCAGTTAATAAAGAATACATGATTTTTAAATGATATTGACTTTATTTCCTTTGAAAGAAAGCTGGGGGAACGGGGAGGGTGGGTTCCTTACAGAGAATGAATGAATCAATAAAGGGGGTGTGTTTTCATGAAGGAGAAACAAACAGAAATTTCACACTGTAGCCTGGCTAGTCATGAAACTGGTTTTCAAAGCCTCTCTGATGCACAGCGCTTCCTGGTGTGCTCTTCTAATCGCCCTGGTGTCTGGCTGTGCGTACTCAGCAGCCAGGCGATTTTCCTCAGCCTCCCACCCCTCCATAAAGGTCTCCCCCTTACTTTCACATAGATTGTGGAGCACACAGCAAGCAGAAATAACAATGGGGAGATTTCTTTGGCTGAGGTCAGAGCGAGTCAATAGCGATCTCCAGCGACCTTTTAAACGGCCAAATGCACATTCTACAACCATTCTGCATTTGCTCAGCCTGTAGTTAAACAGCTCCTGACTCCTATCCAGGCTGCCTGTGTATGGCTTCATGAGCCATGGCATTAAGGGGTAGGCTGGGTCCCCAAGAATAACTATTGGCATTTCAACATCCCCAACGGTTATTTTCTGGTCTGGGAAGTAAGTCCCTTGCTGCAGCCCTTTAAACAGAGTAGTGTTCCTGAAGACGCGAGCATCATGAACCCTTCCCGGCCAGCCCGTGTTGATGTTGGTGAAACGTCCCTTGTGATCCACAAGTGCTTGCAGCACCACTGAAAAGTACCCCTTGTGGTTTATGTACTGGGTACCCTAGTGCTCCGGTGCCAAGATAGGGATGTGGGTTCCATCTATCGCCCCACCACAGTTAGGGAATCCCATTGCAGCAAAGCCATCCACTATGACCTGCACATCTCCCAGAGTCACTAGCTTTCGTAGCAGCACCTCAGTGATTGCTTTGGCTACTTGCATCACAGCAGCCCCCACAGTAGATTTGCCCACTCCAAATTGATTCCCGACTGACCGGTAGCTGTCTGGCGTTGCAAGCTTCCACAGGGCTATTGCCACTCGCTTCTCAACTGTGAGAGCTGCTCTCATCTTCATATTCTGGTGCTTCAGGGCAGGGGAAAGCAAGTCACAAAGTTCCAAGAAAGTGCCCTTACGCATGCGAAAGTTTCACAGCCACTGGGAATCGTCCCACACCTGCAACACTATGCGGTCCCACCAGTCTGTGCTTGTTTCCCGGGCCCAGAATCGGCGTACCACGGCTATAACCTGCCCCATTAACAGCATGATCTCCAAAGCACCAGGTACCGCAGTTCGATAGAATTCCATGTCCATATCCTCATCACTCTCCTCACCGCGCTGCCGTAGCCTGCTCCTTGACGCCTGGTTTTCCAGGTTCTTGTTCAGCATAAACTGCACGATAAGGTGCGAGGTATTTACAATGTTCATGACTGCTGTCTTGAGCTGAGCGGGCTCCATGCTTGCCATGGTATGACGTCTGCACTGTTCACCCAGGAAAAAGGCGCGAAACGCCGTTGTTTGCCGTTGCTTCCTGGAGAAGGGGGAGGATATACCCAGAGCCACCCGCGACAATGTTTTTAGCCCCATCAGGCATTGCGATCTCAACCCAGAATTCCAATGAGCGGAGGAGACTGCGGGAACTATGGGATAACTATGGGAAAGCTACCCACAGTGCAACGCTCCGGAAATCGACACTAGCCCTGGTACATGGATGCACACCGCCGAATTAATGTGCTTAGTGTGGTTGCATACAATCGAATTTATACAATCTGTTTTCCAAATTCGAATTATATAAATTTGGATTAATCCCGTAGTGTAGACATACCCTCAGAAGGAGGAAATGCTTCAGGGGACTAATGCGCCACAGGGTTGTGGCTGGAGTAGGGTGACCATATTTCCCAAAGGGAAAACAGGACACTGCAAGGGGCTGGCCCAAGCTGCTTGCCTGAGCCACTCTCCCCATGCAGGGCTGGGGCCGCTGCTTGCTCAAGTCCTGCCTGCCCAATGCACAAGGCTGTTGATGCTTGCTCAAGTCCTTCCTGCCCCCCGTGCGAGGCTGGAGAGAACCCAGTGTACTTACATTGGATACTGCAATGTGGCAACTGCCATGTAAATAATTCATTGGTCATATGCATGTTGTGGTTTGTATTCATCCCTATAACAACAGGGTGGTTAAAGGGGGGCAGGGAGCAAATGTGGATGATCCCCATTATAAAACACCACTAACACTGTACTCAGCTATCTAGTGTATATGTGCACTGCAGGGCATAGTTGGATGGAATAAGAAGTGCTTAGTTGTAGGCGCTATACTGCTAACAGCTAGTGGAGAATCTCCTTTAGCTCCAGTCATTGAGGCCTGGGGTTTTGGGGTAGGAGAAGCCGAGTCCTATGTGCACAGTCACAGTACAGCCCTGAGGGACCATGCAGTGCAGCAGAGTGACAACAGGGAAGTCCTTGGGTGCCACAGATTTGTTCCAATATTTATAATCAGTAATCCTGTTTTAAACCCCTATTCACCCCCATTTCCCAGTTGGCTGGTTCTTGTCATTCAGGGAGCTGGGGCAATGGTGGGATACGACCGGTCTGAAAGGAGAAGCTCAAACTTTGCAGCAAGGGTGCTGTGCAGGACGCATTCACTGTCTGCAGAGAGACTGAAACCAGAGATCTTTTTGGGCACAAGTATATTGTATCTCAGGATTGTGTAGAACAAAGGGAAAATAATCCTGACAATAAAACCCCAGTCACTCCCATCCTGCATTTAACACTGTGGCAGTTCTCAAACACCTTTTGGCTAGACCTGCCTCTACCCTCCATTTTCCACTTCATTAATTCAGATTCAGATTCACTTGTGACTCAAAAACAACAGCACAGCGACTTCTCCAGGCAGATGCTTGTATCTGCAATGGAGACACAATCCATTGCTGTTAATGCCCCCGAGAAACCTCACTGCCTGGAAAAGAAGAAAACCATAGAACTCAAGAGAATGCAATTGTCACAGATATCAACTGCAAATGCATCTACTTTTCTGATCAGGATGATTGAAAAGGATGTTGCCATCATGGAGACAACTTAGAATGGAGTCTAATGTCTTGCTCTGGACAGATAGCAGTGGGGAAAATGCTTTGCTTCATGTGCCACTAGGAGATTCTAAAGCTAAAACTAAGAGATGCTAAAGCTGAAAAACAAAGCTATGTCTCTGAGTGCAGAATTGGACTGAAGAGGCTTAGGACAAAGAGTTCCTTCAGAACAGTGAGGGAAACACAGGAACACGATGCATGAAGGAATGAAGGTGTGAATAAAGAATGAAACAAAACAAAAGAAACAAAGAAAGAATGAATGAAAAAACAAAAAAGAGGCAGATACAAGAATGGTTCAGTACTGGGTGGAGCTGCCCACACTGAGGGGCAGTGGGCTGGGGATCTCTGAGCTGCACATAGACACAGCCTTTGCTATTCACATACAGGGAACATCAGGCAGGGCAGTCTGCTGGAGCAGCAGGCGGTTCTTGCTGTCCACTTGCAAGCTCCTTTTGAAGGATTTGCTGGAGTGGATTTTGATGGTGTTTTAGCTGTCCTTGGTCCTTAGTGTGGATGTGAAATTAGAGGCAGTGCAATATAACATGCATACACAGGATTTAATCAGAGAGTCCTAGGTACCAGTTCACATCCAAGGGTTTGTTTTACATGGCTGTATCTGAGCATATCATGTTAGCTGTGGGCTGAGGGAGAGGCTGCAAATTCCCTCCCTTTGCTGCCCTCCCTGCTGGTTCTAGTCTCAGCAGTACAGAATTTGGAGAGATGCCCTTACCTTTTGTGCAGATGAGGGAGCTCTGGGTCACCTCCTTTTCCATGTGTTCAGGCTGCTCAGCATAGAAGGGAGAAGACCCAAGCAGATGTGACTTTATGAAATGCTAAGCATGGTGTTCTGGTCTACCCTGGCTTTGGTACTCCCTATAGGGAATGGGGGGCTACAGTAACCTGCAGATTACACGCATAGCAAGTGGTGTTATGGTGGGGGAGGGGACTAGAAGAACTGGCTGTGAGGAACATCTGCCCATAGCTTAGCAGGCAGGGGTCAGGCATGCCCATTCTTCTGAGGCCAACCCCCCACTGCTCTGTGACTGGAGCCTGGAAGGTCCCCAACAGATCATGTTTGTCACTTTTACCAAGCACTGGGTCTTCTGAGGAGAAGGAGTCTTATTTGGTGTCCACCTTAGCTTCATTGCCAGCTTTCCTCATCCCCAGCACAAGTAGGAAAAACCCTAACTAGCTTCCAGCAATGATTAGATGAGACAGAAAGTATGTTCCCTCCTATCAGGGGTCAGGACTTTCTACCATACCTCAACCAACAGGGGCTTGATTGGCGTGTCCTTCCGTCCTATCTCCAGCTCCCAGGACGTCCCCTTCCCACAGGCTCCAGTGTTTGGCTTCGTCTCGGCACTAACCGTGAAATTCACGATACCTGAGATATAATTGCCCATGTACCAAACCAGAGAGAGAGAGGATTAAATCCTGAGTGACTCAAAGTAGTGCTGGTTTCATGCTAAACTGATCAGAATGAGCCCCAGCAGAGAGATTTTCATCCACAGGGTACTGCACAGACATTACCCGTCCTCATCATGTGAGGTAGGGAATCTGAGCTCTTCAGCCAAGCAGGCAACGTCAAGTCCTTCCAACAATGAAGCCCTGAGCCCTATAGCCCAGACTGACAGAGTGGGGAGGGAGCTCTTGTGGCATCCAGCACGCCAACTCTCAGTCACAGGTAAACAAACGGCACTGACAGGAGACTGGGGCACACACAGCAAAGGGAGGGACAGAGCAGGTGACTGTGTGGGGTAAAGACAGAAAGAGAGGGAGAGTGAGCACCAGACACTCAGAGCTTACCCAAAACCATGGGTGAAGTTGTCCAGAAGTAGGTTCTTCTCTCATCAGCACACACAGAACCATTGTCACCATTTGGGGAGAGGGGCTGGGCCTGGTAATCCTGGGTACTGGCCGACGAAGTATTGACCTGAGAGCAGGAGAGACATACTGGTGTGGTGCTGGCTGCGTGTGACACAGCTGCTGTTCTGCTCAAGGGGTGAGCATTGGAGGAGCTCCCATCATCCCATCTCCGCTGGGACTCAATACTGACCATTCAGGACAGTAATGTCAGGGGTAGGGGAGGATTCTTCAGAGAAGGCAAACCGAGCTCCCTCTCACCCATGTCCAGCAGGTTCCCAGCACTGTCACCGCAAGGCGGTACTGCACACAGGCATGCGCCTGTGTGCAAGGTCTTTTCCTGGGCCAGAGAGGTTACGCCCACCCCCCACCTGCCCTCTCTCATGGCCAGACCAGGGAAAAATAAACCCTCCATGGCAGTTCTCAGAGGTAACCTAGTGTCCTGGCCTGGGTTTGTTCACACGTGTGCACGCGCACTCCCTGCCAAGGAAGGGAGCAGAGAGGGAGGGGGACAGAATGCACCTGGATGCATTTGTCCAGGTAGTTGAAGATGTTGGCTCTAAGGAGGAAGTCTTCCCCATGGATGATGGAGTAGGGCAGGTTGAGGTCAATGAAGAAAGGCTGGAAGGCTGTCAGGGAGACAGGCACAGAGATCCCAAATCCAGCCGCCTCCTCCAGGCAGAAGGCACTAGCTTTCCATTCAGTGATGGTGTTGGGGATGGTGAATGAGATGCTGGCATTTCCAGTGGAACTGAGAGATAATCTTTAAGATAGAGACTTTGGGTTGGATTTTCAAAAGCACCTAAGTCACTGGGAGTTTGGCATCTAACTCCCATCATTATTTTTTAAAATTCCACCTCTTACCAATGTTTAAACCATTGTTCATATACTATATTTGGGGTTTAATGCACAGTAATATTTTGTGTGTTAGAGAGTGAAGGTCTTAGCTATGAATATTACCTTTGGAAGGATGATTTTGAACAGAATTGACATTTTTTGTAATTAGGTAACTGACTACATTCCTAAGCTTTAACTTTAGCATTACACTGGTTGAACTGTTTTGGATGTTCCCATAATATAATTGGCATAGAAACTTAATTGGTAAATCAACAAAGGTCTGGGAACCTAAGGGAATCCCTAATTCTTGGGTTGGGACAAAAATTGCCAGCCCAGATTTATCTAGAATATGATCGTTTCTTTACGTAACAAGACTGTCAGACTTGGAGTAACTGATTTGGTCTATTGCCTATTGACAGATTTTAACTTTCCTTGTCAAATTCATTCTTTTTATTTTTGTAAAAAAGACCCTACCAAATAACCTACTTTATTTTGTTTTCTGTAATTCCCTCAAATTATTTTGGCTAATGAAACTTGTACATTTGCAATTCTCCTTCAGTCTGTACTTTAGCTAAGGAACAGAGGCACAAGAACTGTGAGAAAGGTGGCATAGGTAACTGGTTAATTAAAACTACTTAACTAATGTGTGTTTTATGCCTTTATTGTCTTCTCTGATTTGGCACCTGAAAGATCTTCTAAAGACAGATTTTAGAGGTAGAGACACAATACTGATAATAACAGAAAAGTCTCTGGTTTTGCCAAAAAAACTGGGAAAGAAATTAGTTCTGAGAAAATAGTTAGCATGGACAGTGACTTATTCACAGACTGTAAATTATAAGGAAAGATCTGGGAAATGCTACACATTATCTAGAATCCGAAAACCAAGCCCTATGAAATTAATTGAAATGTCAGAATCCCCAGAGGCTGAGCAATATATAAACTCCAAAGAAGTCCAGGAGGTTGACTCTCTGGTCTCTAGTTGAAGGGAATTGTCTCTTGATGTCAACAAATTGAAGCAGTATGAACACTCCCAAAAGAGGGCACTGGTCCAGGAACATATAATACTGATTCTGGGTAAAAATGTCACTCTTAAACATAGCTGAAGAGATTAATAAGGCATAACAGAAATTAATCATACACAACACGGATATAAATGATTTTATAGCCCTTAATTTTTAGGTAGACTTTGAGTGGATTAAGAACACTGAACTAAAGAATCTGTCTTACCACCATAGAAAGCAGTGGTAATGATGACCATAGTATTCAAGGGCAGTTAGACCTTGAGGAACTGTCTGTCTTTTTTAGGGTTAAAACAGAGCATGATAACTCTGAGTGAATTCCCCTGGATAAAATCATCATCCTCATGCAGAAAACAAGCCACATCCTGCAAAGGGGGTAGAAAGGTCCAAGAGACCAGTTAAATAAAATGGGGCTCTGAATCCTGAGACTGACAAAATATGTTTCAACGGCCTTTACCTTAAGCCTGGAAATTCTAGGGATCCGCCAATAACACCACATTGGCAGGAGTGGCTAGATAGGGAAGGGGGCTGGAATGGCAACTTTAATGAATAGCTTCCCACAGCTCTCGAGAGAGTCCGGCAGAAGGATGTTACATGCAGTTGATGGGTTGGATCTGTCACTGCCTTTGTGACTCACCAGTGGAACTGGTCAAAATATTTCAAAATACATATTTTTTGGATGAAAAAAGGAAAAACTTTTCATTGTTTTTTTCTCCGATTTTCAGCTAGCTCTACTCATCAGGCACATAACAAGACCAATAGTGTGGCCAGAATGCTGGACTAGGACATCCACAGAAGGCTTATCTGCCCAGAAACCTCGATGCTGACACAGCTGGCTACAGCCTGTGTTAGATCAAATTCCAGATGCCAGGTGAAGCTTTGGGAACATTACTTATCCTTACATGGAAAGATTAAGATCTTTACGTATTCATAATAATGAAGTGTGTCCACAGCAAATATAATGACTCAAATGACACTTGGCACAGGTCACCTTTCCTTCAATTGATCCTTATCAGTGTGTTTTTCACCCCCTTCCTCCTCCTTTCTCGTTTCTCCTTTGTCAGACCTCTCCAGGCCTGCTACAGGAAAGCACTTAAGCTTGTACTAATTTTAAGTATGTGCTTAAGTCCTATTTAAGTCTCTCTGCTTTTAATTATTTTGTTTCCTTGAGCTCATACTTTGAGACTTCTTCTCCTGAGCCGTTACTGTTACACTTGGGGCTGCTCGGTAGTTTGTGGTACTTGTATTTGAGGCTGTCTTATAGTTGCTCTGGTCTTCTTTCCAGTAATTGCAGCGTGTGTTACAGCCTTCTGGTTTAAGCAAAGCTGGCTACAGAGCTGCTTATTGTAATTTATTTCATTTAAGTGGGGTTATATATACAAGCTGTGGTGTAAATATTAAACAATTAACATTACTCTCAGGCTAACCTGCATGCTGGCTCGTCACTAGATGAGAAATGCTTTTGCACCTGTGCTTCTGAGTCATTTTAAAACAATGTCCTGCACCTTCAAATAAAAATATGCTTTCTTGTCAGGGTTTCCCTCCATCTGCTGGTAGCAGCAGGGGTGGCGGAACTGGGAGTGAGGGTGGGAGGGAGCGGGTTGGCATCCCTGCAATGGAAATATTGTGGGGACTCAGGTAAACTTACACGTCTGTGGGGGGAGAGGGACAGAAGGAGGGAGGTGAGAGCAGGATGCAGAGTGGCTGGAGTGGCTGCCGTGGGGCCAGGGAGCAGGGACCCAGAGTGGCTGGAATGGGCCCAGGAGCAGTTGGGGACATTAGAAACCCTCCTTCCCAGCCTGGAGCCGGCTGCCTCTCTCTTCCCCCTGAGGAGTCTCAGCACCGCTCCTCACTCACCCGCCTATCCCTTCGCCCCGTCCCATTCTCAGGGGTTTCTGACTCCTCTAGATGCCAGATTCCCTTGGGGACATTCCACAAACTAAAGAGGGTGTGTGCAAAAGTTCATACTCACTAGGAGCCTGATTCAAGGACTGCTGAAGTCAATGAGAGTGTTTGGATGAGGGTTTGGATCAGGCCATAGGTCAATATTCACTTTGGTGAGGATTCCCTTAGTGCTGTTGTGGGGAATGGTGCACAGACAGCGTGATTTTCCCACCCTCCCCACAGCCCTGCTCCCTTATGCCTGCCCCTGACAACAGCATGGATCCAAGTACCTGTGGAGGGGCTACCACGGAGACTGGGAGAAGGGAAGCTACAAGGCCACAGAGGAAGCACTACACTGTTCTGCTCTTCTGAGCAAGAGATCCATCAAGTTTTCATCCCTTCCACCCACAAAAACAGATGGGATGATATGGCGCATAATTTTCTCAATTAAAACCAATGGTGCAAGTAAAATCCATTTCTTACTTGTACGGTGGGCCAGGGGGGACACCAGCTAAGGGGGGGGGCACATGACCTCCCCATGTGACTCTCCTTTTAATTGTTCCCCCCAACCCTTTCACAGAGCTGCGTCTCCATCCTCCGTCTGTGTACTACAGCAGTGGGGAAAGGAGCAGAATGCCATTAGCTCCTCCAGGGGCTGAACCGCCCCCAGACCTGCCTCCCCAGCTCTGTCCTCCGGCAGGGCTGCTGCTGTACGGATTCTGGAAGGGCAGGGGCGGGGCTTGGGGCCGTACAGCTATGCCAAAGGAGCTGCCAGTGTGCGGCCATTGACTCTTCCTGTGTCTTAATGGTACGCCGTACCGGCGATAAATATCTTGCTGGTACTGCGTACCGTACTGCCGTAATTGCACTGCAGATTAAAACAGAATCATGCATATTAAACAGAACTTTTGGAACATGTTGGGTGGCCTGTTTGTGATTAGAAATGAACTAGACAAGCAAATATTTCAGTTACCTTGTCCTCCCAATTCCCACACTACCAGTTTGCTTGTGTTCCAACTGCTGTCACTCATTGGATGTTTAGATTGCATAATGTGTTGCACACTGAGTTAAAACAGTGTAACTCTAAATTTGCAATAGAGAAAATCGATACAAAATAACAAATCTGGGTGCTTATTCAAAGTCAACAATAGCAGATAAACAAAGAAATCTGACAGATTTTGAGAGCTGTATGTCAAGAATTGATGAGAAACAATTTGTGCTGTTTACAGAATATAGCATGTCTTGTGGCTATCTACAAAACACCTCTGCCCTAGTGGAAAGCGCAATCTAATGGTGATTGAAATCAATGGGAGTCTTTCCATGAACTTCAGTGGGCCTGGGATGATACCTATAAAGGGGCTGGAACTTCGGAGATTTGGATTCTATTCCTGACTTTGTTACACTGCTTCCTCTTTCAGGGTCTACTCTACAGCAGAAAAGGTTTGTTGATGGATGTGTAAATCAGGAAATAGGTGGGGTAAAACATTATGTTCTTATACTGGGCAGTACTGCTCTATGGGGCCCTGTAGCAAAGAGGCGTGGCCTCCTTCAGAGATTGACAGTGAGGGAGGGCCAGACCGCCCCTGGTGGGTGGAACCAGAAAGCAGAAGGGCGGGACAGGAAATATAATACGTGGGTGCTGTAGGGCAGTCAGGAAGCAGCTGCCCAAAGAGATGGATGTGTTCTCCCACTACTGATGCAGGAGGCTGCAGAAAACTCCAGTTACCCTGAAAACTTACCCAAGCTGCTAGACCTGACTGATGCTTAAGAGCTGCTGGGATTGCTACTGGCTGTATATCCCCAGGAGATGGAGGATGAACCTGGGGTTCAGGTACACCCTGCAGGAGGGGAGAAAGGAGCCCAGCAATAGCCAACTGCAGTCTGACTGCAGGAGCATCTGAAATGCGGTCAGTGTGTTGCAATGGGATTCCCTGCTGACCCAGTGGCAGACCTCTCTGTTGCTGTTAGGGCCCTGGGTTGGGACACAGTGGAGTTGGGCAGGCCTGTGTCCCCCTACCCCTGCTGACCCACCATTGGGGTGGCTGTACTCCCCCTCATCAGGCCAAGAAGCCTGTGCTTGTCTGTTTCCCACCAGAGCCAGGTCAAGAGATTGTGCCTGACCCCTGGTTGGTGGGCTAGACTCTTTGGTGGGTGCCTGACCCCTGGCTTGGGTAGGAGGGGGATAGACTGTGTTTAGTGCCCTGCCCTGTCTGAGGGCCTGGGTTCCTGAATCTCTTCTATCTCGCTGCTGGGATTGAGCACTGAGACTGGTCACTTCCTGCAGCTCCCATTGGCTGGGAATGATGAACTGTGGCCGCTGGGAGCTGTGGGCAGCTATGCAAATGTAAACAAACGGTCTCATGGCCTGCCAGCTGATTACCCTGACAGACTGTGTGTGGCCCTCAGGTTGCCCACCACTGTCTTAGACTGCCCTTCAAGGAGAGGTGACAGCAAAGAGGTGTGGCCTCTCTCAGATTGACAGCCAGGGAGGGCCACACATGCCTACATGCCCCTTTGTGCTGATGGAGCAGTGCAAACAGGCCAGAAACTTGACAGAACTGGCCAGATGGGATTTCTCCAGTGTAAGGGAAATCCCCAAAGAACCAACAGCTGCCACAGGGGCTTCCTTCAGCCTGTGCCACCTCTGCCTCACCTACATACTGGGGGAGCTCTTGTAGAACCCAGCTCTGCAGCACTCGGGCATTGTGTACGCTCTCTATAAGTCTCAGAATCCTCCCCTCCTGCATTTTCTTACACTTAAATAGGCAGTACTCAGAAAACAGCCCCCAAGCTGCTTTCTCCACAATAAGTATGTATTGAAAAATCCAACTGCAGACCCTAAGGGTTGGGGAACTGACCTGACCTTCCACCCAAACTCACACCTAGCCTTCCTGCCAGTTCAGAAATATCTGGATAGCCATTTTCATTCTTGCTTGCCTCTATACCTGGCTCCAGTGACCACTGGAAGTGGTAATGCCTAAATGCCGTGAGACCAGCTCATCAGAAGCAAAGAGTACTTTAAATCTGCTGGCAAGCCATGCAGATCTTAGTTCTCCCACGCACAGGGCTGTTCCCTGATCTCCCCTGCTTCAGAAGCCATGGTACCAAAGCTGTCGGATGGGCATTAATGCTGACTGTCTTAGCATTCTCTTGCAGGTTTGCTGGGGCTGTTCTTCAGCTCGGCCCCCTCTCCCATCCAATGGTTGTTCTTTAGCCCAAACTTGTGGAGCCCCATGTGCACGATGCTCATGTTATAAGGCATCCAGGGGCTTAGAGAAAGGGAGGGCTGCTCCTTTGACGTTGTATGTGAAATGACCTAAGTTGAGCTGTTTTCACCCCATCTGAGTTTAGAAGCTGGGTTAGGAAGATGATGTGGCCCAGGTTGTCTGGGCTCCTGAAAGGATTTACAATAAAAATACTGATAAAAGTCCAATAAAAGAAAGCAGCTATTCTCCCCTCCAGAAAAGAATGCATTTTAATTATTGAAGTCCATCAATTGATCTGCCCATTGTGTATTTATTCCTTTGTGGTTCCCTGAGAACAAGACTAGATACTGGGAATGAGGAAGGGCTTTGTTACAAAAGGAGAGGGTGGTTAATTTTTGACAGCAGCCAATGAAAAAGTTATGTTTGTATAATAGTCAAGTCACTCTCTGTGCTGTGGCTCACTCACCTGCATGTCATCACCTTTGTGAGAAGTGTCAATAAATATTACACAAGTACCTCTTTCTAAGCACAAAACTCCTAATTCCCAGAGCATCCTATAAAAGGGATACCACTGTCCTTTCTCCATCGTGTCTGTTTGTTTGCTGAGAAGATGAAGTGTGAAAACTTGGCTGTGCTGCTGGTCTTTCTACAAAATGCCATTGCATTGAATGCAGCCAGCACCATGCTCCAGAATGTGGTAAGATGCATATTATGACTTTCACAGGCTCTAATGTATTCTTTTTTCCTCCTGCTTTTCAAGTTGCTGGGAGAATCTTTTAAAATTGAGGCAAGTTTTCAGATCTCCACTTGTTCTGTGGGCTCTCTGCATGTAGCAAGTGTAAAATATAACCTTTAACAAATGTCCTGGGACTTAATTATAAATCTGAAATCAAATTACACTGTTTTAGAAACAGCCAAATTCTGTTTTTGGTTAGGCAAATGCAACTCCCATTGAGAATCTGACTAGTTTAAATGCAAAATGCAAGTTGAAATTAATTAGCTGTGGTTTCCGCTTGAGACTAACTCAATCCAAAACCACAGATGCAAACACCCCTCATCCTTTGGAGTGCTCTAGATCTGGATTTAGATCTCAGGTTCATTTGCCCAGCACTTTGAAAACACAATGCACTATATGAGTTCTAGGTGATACTATCAATGCTGTCTTTTGGTCTAATAGGCCTTGTAGTGCTGGGACTTAGGTCGTGAACTCAGCATCTAAGGGGAGGGAATGTTTTTTCACTGCAGCATCATTAAGCAGTGGCAATTCCTGGTGGTAAGAATCAAGGCTGAAGTGTAAATGTATAATAAGCTGAGGATGAGGGAATTTAGTATGTCAGAAATTTCTCATTATGCTCACCCTTGTGTAAACTATAATTTGTGTGGATATTTGTAAAACTTATGATGATCCTTGTAACTGCTGTTAATCACGATCAGCCCCCCTGTACAACACGATCAGGGGACCAGACAAAAGGCTGCATACATTATCTTTTTGACAAGCTGGCACAAAACCCCCTGTTTTCTCTTAATCCATTTAAACAAGTGGCCCTTTTCCTGCCATCTTCCAGTTCCTCAGCTGTCCAAATGGCTGTTTTAGGGGCTCCTTAGGAGTGGGACTGTCTGACTGGCTGGAGGATGAGGGAGCAGGTGATGGGGATGCAGCAGCATGAGGCTCTGAACAGGTTCTTGGATGGAGTACTAGGAGGCCCGCAGAGGAAGCTGGCTAAAACTGGGGCTCCAGAGCGCTGTCAGAATGGAGTTCTGCTTCAGTGCGTCTTTGAAGTTGTGCAGCTGGGGATGACCCCTGCCATGCAGAACTCCTGCAGGAATGGAGCATTGTTCTTGTATGGCTCACTAGCAGCTACCTCCGTGTGCAAGCCCCTTCCTGCCCCACACGCCTTTAGTTTAATCACACCATTTGATGCACAGTTTATCAAATAGTTTTGCAAGCACTGGAGATTGCCACGGTTCCCATTCGGTGGAGCTTGGCTGTGTACATTGGTGGCTGCATCCCTGCAGTATAGTGTCTTGTGCAGTACATGGGACCTTGATTACTGTAGACTCCCAGGGATGCATGTTAAGAGTCAAGAGTGACATCCAATCTTGCCAGTCCTACAGAGGGGTAGGACCTGAAACCTTATTCCATAAGATGGCAGTGAGATGGTATATATTACTTTAACATGAATAATGCACATTGTTTTGGACAGACTGAGCATCTGCAGCCTTTCATTGATCACATGTAGCTTTTTTTTTCAAAGGAAGGACTCCATGAAACAGCATTGTACCAGAAGAAACATTAACTGTCTCAGCAGTCAGTCGGAAATCCCAATCAATGTTGGAGCTGCTGGAAATGGCTCCCTTAACAAAATCAAAGTTTGAGAATACTGAGGAATCTGGACTGCTGTTTGGATGTTGGGAGTGGGAGAGGGGGGCATGATTTAAATAGGGATGGGACACATAGTGAGTTGGGTTGTAACAGGCGTTTGTTTCCTTTCCCGTCTACACCTCTTCCTCCCCTGTTGGAATAGACACTCTTATAATAATTTTAAAAGTAGTTTGGTGGGTTTCTTTTTAAAAAGTTCTTTATCTAGATATTAATTAAGGGCAATTTGTAATCTGTATCAGGGATTAAAAAAGTACCACAAAGTATCAGGCTAGCACAAATGTGGGGAGGGGGCTTATCAAAGGTAAGTACAATAACCATATTTGTCTGTTCATTGAATATTTTCCTCTGCTCCTTTTTTCACTGTTCCTGCTGGGCAGAATGCAAATCCAGTAATGTGGGCAGTCTGAGGGTGACCATTTCAAAAGCACGTAAGGGACTTTTTTAATAGTGACCTAGGCCCAGATTTTTAAAAGCTATTTCAGCATTGTGGCACTCTGTTGTAATGCCTAACCAAGTTAGGTGTCAATTCCCTTTTCAAAAGAATTTAGGCTTCTAGGAACTCAAATATAGGGGTTGTGTTTTTCTAATAAAAAGCACGGTGTGGAACAAAAGCCTGTTTCTCTCACTTCATTAGAAGTGAACAAATTTAGTCATGGTACAAAACTACTCATAAAACCAATATTCAACNCTCCTCTCATGGCCTGTCGCTCCAGGGGGCTCTTCGCTACCCTCTCTCTCCATGATGTAATTAAGTAATTACAATGGAACAGGTAAATCAGAAAGGTCTGCACAGGCTATTCATGCTCTGGAGAAGAACATTTCCTCATTTGTGGTGCAGACTGATCCCGGATGGAGATCGACTGGTTAAGCGGCAGTTCTGCAGAAAAGGTATTGGGTATTACAGTGGACGAGAAGCTGGATATGAGTCAACAGGGTGCCCTTGTTGCCAAGATGGTTAACGGCATATTGGGTTGCATTAGTAGGAGCATTGTCAGCAGATTGAGGGAAGTGATTATTCCCCTCTATTCGGCACTGGTGAGGCCACATCTGGAGTATTGTGTCCAGTTTTGGTCCCTCCACTACAGAAAGGATGTGAACAAATTAGAGACAGTCCAACAGAGGGCAACAAAAATGATTAGGGGGCTGGGGCACATGATTTATGAGGATAGCCTGAGGGAACTGGGCTTATTTAGTCTGCAGAAGAGAAGAGTGAGGCGGGATTCAATAGCAGCCTTTAACTACCTGAAACGGCTTCCAAAGAGGATGGAGCTAGGCTGTTCTCGGTGGTGGTAGATGACAGAACAAGGAGCAATGGTCTCAAGTTGCAGTGGGGGAGGTCCAGGTTGGATATAAGGAAAAACTGTTTCACTAGGAGGGTGGTGAAGCACTGGAATGGGTTACCTAGGGAGGTGGCGGAATCTCCGTCCTTAGCGGTTTTTAAGGCCTGGCTTGACAAAGCTCTGGCTGGGATGATTTAGTTGGGATGGGTCCTGCTTTGAGCAGGGGGTTGGACTAGATGACCTCTTGAGGTCTCTTCCAACCCTAATCTTCTATGATTCCATCCCTGACCATCTTGGCTAATAGCCATTGATGGACCTATCCTCCAGGAACGTATCTAATTCTTTTTTGAACCCCATTATAATTTTGGCCTTCACAACACCCCCTGGCAACATGTTCCACAGGTTGACTTTGAATGGGGTGAAGAAGTACTTCCTTTTGTTTTTAAACCTGCTGCCTATTAATTAGTGTGTGAAATTAAAAATATTAGATATTTGAAAATGAAATATTAAAAAGCCATCATGTTTTTATTTGAAATTGTTTCACGAAAAGGAAATTTCTTTGAAATTTGCTGTCTTCAAATCAGCAATTATGATGAATACTTTTTTTTATTTTAAAACTATTCGATCAGCTCTCCCTTGCTATGCTTGCCTCTTGCAGGAGTTAGTATATTTCTTCCTAGCAGAGGAAGCTTTTGTAACAGACTCTTTGGTGCATACAGGAAAGTGAACACACACGCACGCGCAAACACCCACCCTGATCCAGAGAGATTTGTCTCAGGTGTGTGTTGAAAAAAAGGGTCCCAACATTCTCTTATGTGAGATACAGAGATTAATCCTTGTAAAACTCATACTGAACCACAGAACCTCATCTACACAAGTCTCATATTCCCTCAGGGCCTGAGTGAGGAAGCAAGTGGTTTCTCTCCCACCACTCATTTCTCCTCAGGAGATGTCGCTCCTTCCTCCCCTCTGTGTAAACTCCGCTATTAGCTCCATCTCTTACATCAACATCCTTATAAGAGATGATAGCAGCTGAAAATCACATCTGTGCACTCATAAAAACATACAGCTGTAAATAGAACTGTGAAACCCCGGTCATTTGGCTCTAGGTGAGTGTTCTATCTCTGACAGCTTCAAAGTGAGAAAAATTCACACCAGCACACTCTTCTGTAGTGCATGAGATCTGAATTCAAATACCTTCTCCACATTACATAGAGTGGGGGCTAGAACCTGATTCTCATGTCTGTGAGGTGAGTTCCCCGACCTCCATCTCTGAACACTGCACCTGGGGCAAGGCGGGGGCTCCAGCTGTGAACCCCACAGGGGCTGTCAACTGGAGCTGGAGATGAAATGTGAACTAATAGCAGCTATGAAACTTACAAGAATGTCAGTTTAACTGCCGGTAGGCTCCCTTCTGTAAAATTGAACCTTGTGCTTGGCTCACAGCTTGGGCTGTCAGCCTAAGGACAGTGCGGGGGAGTGGGAGGGAGCTCCATCTGTGAGCTCTGTGGCTGACAGTGCTCCACACTACAGCTGTCAGTGCCCCACAATGCCCCACTTCACTCAGTGCAAGCGCTTCAGGTGAGCACACACATCACTGGCAAAAGGAGGGTAGTGTAGACACCAACAGCCATTTTAATTACTACAGTGGCTGTAGGTCGACCTAACTTAAGTCAATCTAATTTTGTACTGTAGACAACAAAGTTGTTAATTCAGATATTATGAAAGGAACAAAGACCAACAGCCTTCTCAACCGCAGCATGGCAGCCATGATGGACCTAGTGAGAAAGGTGGAAGAACTTGATGGAATATTTGGTGATATTGGACATTTGAAAGGAGATCCAGCACAAATAACCTTCAAAAACAATACTGAACATGTATAAGTGTATACGCACCTCATAGGATTCATATCCACTTACTTCATAAAGTGGAAAATGAGTTAAAGAGAATGGAGCTGATTGACATAACCAAGAAGATCTCCGAGCCAACAGCATGGTGTTCTCCAATGGTACCAGTTAGAAAGACAAAATGGGAAAATACGAATCTGTGTGATCTTAAAAAATGTAATGAAGCAGTTGTGAGAGAAAAATATATCCTCAGAGCACTTCATGACTTCCTCCCCAGAGGGAACAACAAAGCCCTCAGTGAAGTCCAAAGCCTAATCACTCAGTCTTGACTGAAGCTAAACAAGGAAAAAATGAACTTTCTGCCTATCCCAGATCAAGTTTTGGGGACAGACACTAAACAAAGATGAAATCAGTCCTAGCCCTGAGACAGTAAAAGCAATTTTAGAATTGAATGCACCAACACATAACCAAACTGAGACATGTGCTGGGGACGGTAAATTACCTTGGTGGATACCTACAAGACCTTTCTACAATGAGAAAACCACTGAATTACCACTGTTAAAGTCCAACACATCTTAGCTATGGGGGCCAAATCAAGAAATTGCCTTGAAAAAGATAAAATAAATTATTTAAATGGCTCCAGTTCTCAAGTACTGTGATGTGAACAAACCCACACTGGTCCAGGCAGATGCAAGCAGCTCTGGTCTGGGTTGTGTATTGATGCAACAACATGGCTCTGAGTGGAAGCCAGTTGCATTTTGCTCTTGCGCCCTCATAGATGCAGAAAAACGACATGCACAGATTGAAGAGGACATGTATGGGCGTGTGAGAACTTTTACAGATATCAGTGTGGATTGGATTCATTTACACTGATAACAGACCATAAACTGCTTGTAATCCTCATCAATGGGAAAGACCTGGATCAAGTACCGCTGAGATGCTAATGTCTTTTGATAAGATTAGTGCAATTTAACCCAATTGATAAATATGTTCCTGGGAAAATCTGGTAGTAGCAGACACTCTGTCACAGACCCTGGAATCACACTCAGTTACCTGTGAGCTCGAAGATGACATAAATATGTACCTGGATGCTGTGGACACATACAGACTAGTGTAAGATAAAAGACAACACCAGCTACAAACAGCAATCTGGACAGACATGCAATTTCAGGAAATTCTAAGTTACATTGGGGCTGCAGGCCTCAGTATCTAAAGGACACTCTGAAAATGACAAGAGACTAATTTGCCGACCATGGACAATATAGGGAGTCAAATGAACTCATGGTTAAAGGCAATAGTATCATAATTCCAAATGAAATGAGAGGAGAAATCTTAAACCTCATCCATGAAGGATATTAAGGATTAACTAAATGCCACAAACATGCCAACCAGTCAATGTGGACAGAAAGAGTAAAGACTAAATTATCTGCATGTGAACATGGCAGAACTAACAGATCAACTCAACACAAAGACCCTTTAATAACAACACTCTACCTTAGAGACATTGGAAAATAGTAGCTGCAGTTTTATGCAAATTCAGAGGACATCACAGGTATTATGAACTATTTTTCCAGCTATATAGAAAGAATGTACTTGAAAGACATAACATGCCACAGTATTATTGAGAAACTGAAGTGCACTTTTGCTCACTTTGGTATTTCAGAAGAACTAGTGATAGACATCAGACCACAGGTCACTGCAGCAGAATTTAAGTTATTCTGAATGAAATATGATTTTGATCATATTATTAGTGGCCCACATTACCCACAAGCAAAGAGAGAGGCTGAGAAAATTGTACAGGTTGCCAAGAAAATCCTACAACAGGAAGATCCATTCCTTGCTCTTCTGAGGTACAGATCTATACCAATAGCAGCCACTGGTTCTAGGTCAACACAACTCCTGATGGGAAGAGAACGCAGAACTCCTGTTCCAATTTTGGACAAGAATCTGTCTCCAAAGTGGCCAGTCATGAAGAAGGGAGTCAAACTGGATAAAAAGGCTGAGAGAGCTCATAAGCATTTATACAACAGATGTAATTCAGTTTGAGTACAGCCATGTCTAGAATCTGGTGACCCTGTTCATGTCAAATTGAATGGAGATAAAGGATGGACAACTCATTGGGAAGGGATCCCTGGGGTACAACATGAAACTGGAGTACCGCTGTGCCCCCTTAACTCTCTAGCCTGGGCTGTCTCTCACAATGCTCTGCTAGTGACAAGCAGCAAACCCCATCAGACACTGTTATCACTCAGCAAAATAGTATGTGGAGCGCCTCCCCTCCCCCAATCAAATTGCATGAATGCTCCCTGAGTCACTCAAGAATTACACAGAGAAAGACACGAGCAAATTTCCCAAGCCCCCAGCCTTGCATCCCTGGAATATATCATCTTGCTCTGGTCAGAAGCCTGACCAGTGTAAGTTTATTACCTAGTCTGCCCCTCCCTTGATGTGGAGAGGATACACACAAGTCTTTGTAAACTGAGCTGAGATTTCCCAAGCACGTCAACAAAAACACACTGTTTTAGGTAAAAATATAAAACAGGTTTATTAACTGCAGAAAGAGAGATTTTAAGGAATTATAAGTGCTAAGCACAAAAGGTCAGAGAGAGTTAACCAAGAAAAGAAAAGGTAAGTGCAAAAGTCTAACTCTTAAACCTTATTAGACCAGGCAGTGTTTGGATCAAGTAGTTTTTGTCACTTCACTGGATGTTGCAGGTAGGTTACCGTTTTTATTACACAGGTTTCCCCTTTAAGCCTGGGACTAGTCTCCTCAGTTCAAGTTTGTCTTCCCAGCATCCTTGCTGATTCCAGTGTAGGTGGGGGAGGAGAAAGGTAAAAGCATGATGCCATTGTCCTCTATTTTATATCCTCAGTCCATGTGCCTTGAAAACACTAGTCCAGACATGTCCTGGGGGTCTTTTCTGAGTCACAGAGTTGTGCAATCTCCCACTCTGTGATGATGGTACAGCCCTCTTACAGCATTGTAAATCCCTTGTTTACCACTCCCCTGCTGATTAATGGTCATTTAACATCCTTCTGGGAGTGGATCGCTTCCTTTGTTGTCACTGGGTAATGAGCAGTGGAAAATCTCATAACTTCATACACATTAATTATATATGTATTTCGACCGAACAATGGGTTTCAGCAGATCATAACCTTTCATATGATATCTTACATGGAATGTATTGTATGAAATTGCTGAGCTAGCATAGTGATATGTAACTTATCCCTGGGGGTTATGAACAGAACCGTGTACTTTGTGTTTAGGTTAATCGTGTGATTCTTTTTTCCATGACAAAATAGGTTCTGAACTATATTCATAATGCTCAGGTTCCTGTGATGCACGTACTTGGTAAAGGCTTTCTCGATTTCATCACTTTCACAAGCAGAGTTCATCAGATCATCTACTATAATCATATTTACTTTATTGGTGGGAAACAAACAGTCATCGTCAAAAACATCGGGCAGCCCCTCCACAAAATTGATAAAGGGATATTTACAGAGCAGTTTTTTTATACAGAGGTTGCCAACAACTGTAACAGCACACAATATTCTCAGAAATAACATAAAATGTTTCTTCGACATTATCCAACTCATATTTTATAAAGTAACTTTTCCTGCAGTTGCTCCGCCCCGCGAGAATTGCACAAAAGGGGTGTTTCCACCTCGTATCCATTTTCAGAAGCAGTAGGGCAGGGTTTTAAACCCTCTCCTAGGACCCTCTCATTGTAAATGACTTTCTGCATTTTCTTAAGGGTTTTTGTCTTCATTTGCCACTGATTTTTGTTCCTTAAGATAGAGGGCTGCTGCACTGCTATCTTTATTGAGGTGTTTTCTCGCAGACCCGTGCAATAGTCCAGGACTAGATCTTTTAAACTGTCAAAGTTGATCTTTTCACAGTTTGCTATATTCAGGGTAATCCCTTTGACTTTCATACAAGCCTTTCCTCATGATAGCTTATACCCGTATGTTTTCGGGCCTGCCAACACAAAGTCGGTGATGTGTTGATCTGGTGGGATCTCACTCGTGAGGTCCCCTAAATAATTTCCCAGAGGGGGATTCCATTCACCCTCCCTTTTCACAAATATCACTGAGTCAGTGTTGTGGTACGGGCACTGCTCTTGCAGCCTGTCTAGAAGGTTGTATAGTTCTAAGCGGGCGTAAGAGACTATGAAGATGTTGGTATTGCCAGAGACCGAGTATCAATCTTTTGTGTGCTTCCAAGACACACACGCTGTTTCATTGTTGATAATCTCGCAGGATGAAACCTCATAATTGGGGGAAAAGCAGGTACTGAAAGAGTTCATCAGGGTCTCTCAAGATGCTGGTATTGGGTAAGTTTGTTCTTTGGCTGAATTTACCCCACAGAGAATTTAAAAACAGTTTAGCGATTTGGCGTTTAGTGGGGTTCAACCTAGAACATTTTGGCAGCCATCTGTTCATCCCCCAAGCACTGTTCCCCCTTTTGTTTACACCTTAGCTGATGTGTACCCTTGAGGGTGCCCCTTTTACCCAGGCCCCTTTTCATGAATAGTCACGCCTGCTCAGAGCCACCCTTTGGAAAAATTTAAGTAGTTTTCAAAAAGTCACCCACAAAAGCTTATGCATTTTTATGTAGTTTCCAGCCCTCCTTTCTTTTAGAACCCCCGAGGATACAGCATCCACCAGTATTCTGAATGAAGTGTTATATTTTCCCCAAATTTTTTTAGAATACCGTTCTTTTAGAACCCCCAAGGATACAGCGTCCATCAGTTTTCTGAATGAAACATCATACTTTTCCCAAATAATAGAATATGGGGAAGCTGTGATGAGCTTATGGTGTTAGGAGAATGGTTTCTCAGTCCTTGGTTTTTCATTCACAACCCCTAGATTGCGTGCTCTGGGTTTGTGAATGTGGGCGTTTTCACTCTCAGCTTTCTCAGGGCTTGGTGTGGTGGTGGCCACTGAGAAACTGGAGTTGTGTTTGCGTGGTTGGTTTTTACCAGAGTCTTTTGTTTTGTCCTTGGGTTTGATGTATGTGAGGTTTGGATTGCTCTGATGCTTCATCTGCACTCTTGTGCTGTTTTGTGTTGGCGTTGTTAAAGGTCTCAAAGCAGATTCCTGGTTCTTTGGCGGTTCTGGTGGAGGTGTCCCTGTAGCTCTGACAGCTGCACATGCCTGATTAGGTGGGGGAAAACATTTTACAAAACTTAACTTTACCATCTTTCTCACCCATACCTATGTATTTACTTAAAATACATAACCTCATAAAACAACCAAACCAATAAGCAAAATATATTTACTGGGCTTCATACATCCATCCATCAGTCACTGATGCTGGTGAATTTTCCTTTTCAGCTGTCTCTTTCCTTTTTCTTTTGAGCTTGTTTACCCTTTGGTCTAAGGATCTCTCATGTTTTGACTGTACTGTGGAGCAGACATGTCTTGTAAACATGTCTTGTAATCTCAAAAAAACCCCCATACTTATTAGGATATTTTTCTATTTAAAAAGTCATAGTTTTAAAACAAAATAATCCATTTCCGGCTGTACAAAAAACACAGGTTTTGAATTTATTTTTACCACTTAAAAAACAAAACAACAACAACAACCCACAAACATTATTAAAAACACATCTCATTTTGCAGAATAAAAACCAACTTTTAAAATCCATTTTAAAACACAGTTTGCACAGAAACCCGTTAGTTTGAAACACACCAAACCAATAGTTTGCAGCCATATACTTAAAAAAAAAAAAAAAAAACAACCCACCTATGTTTTCCACAAACTCATACACACACACAAACCCCAGCAGTTTAAAACACCAAACCAACAATTTACAACAAAATACTTTTTAAAACACACACACTTATCTCTAACTTAGGCCCCTGAATCACTAACAATTTAAACATTAAAGCCAACTCTTTTAAGAGAACAAACAACCCCATTAAAAAAAAAATCTCATTTTTTCTTGCAGAATAAAAACCAAACTGCTTTTAAAAAACAACATTTAAAACCATTTTGCACAGAAAAACACTCTGTTTGAAACACACCATACCATCAGTTTGCAGCCATAAAACCCCAGCAGTTTAAAACTAACAGTTTGCAACAAAATACTTTTCAATAAACCCACATGCATTTAAAAGCCAATTGCAGAAAGTTACCTTCTGCCACGGGATAAAGGGTTGCTAGCATATGGCTCTTCTGTTTCCCCCCATGTTTGTTTGGGCCTTTGGGTTAAAGAACAAGCAAAAAATTTAATTAGTATTATTCCCTAAATGCCATCAAACCCCTGTAAAATCTGTGTAATAGATTGTACAATCTGACTTTTTTTTTTTTTATTTTAACAGTATTAAGCACAACGATAGTTAAAAATGGGTTTGGGTTTTTACCTTGGCCTGGTGGTGAAGTGCAGCTTAAAGTTACTGGTTCCATGCTAAACAGATCACACTACAAGGAAGAGAGGTATCTTATTTAGTAAGGAAAGCATGGCCAAAGAGTGACATTATATAATATATATTTTCAGAGTTAAAAACAGGGAGCATATCTCCTCTTGCATTCCAGCAGCAATTCAATTCAAGATAGTTTCTCTTGAAAGAGGATTGTGTCCAAAAAACTGAGGTTTTTATACCATCCTAACTCTTTGTTTCAAACAGACTTAAAAAGGTGCTGTAACTTTGGAAGTGTAGACGTAACCTCAGTTTCAAACAGACTTCAAAAGTCTGTAGTTGGCAAGTTGATCCAATCACCACAACTCTGAATTAATAGATACTTAAGGACTTTAGGCATCTCTCCCCTAACATTGTCTTTTGTGATCTGGGGTGGGGGAATTAAGTTGTCCACACAACTGGGCTGCTTTTCGCTAATTTTTTTCTTTTAGTTAAAATACATTTTTCTGTTTCAATGAA
Source organism: Trachemys scripta elegans (assembly GCF_013100865.1). Lineage (NCBI taxonomy): Eukaryota > Metazoa > Chordata > Testudines > Emydidae > Trachemys > Trachemys scripta. Next base: position 27,077 of record NW_023260515.1, read on the forward strand.
AAACCAGTAAATCGCCATACACAACAATGCTTAATGTTCCTGTATCCCATTCCCAAGTGGGGGCCCCTTGCAGATATCAATGAATGTCTTGGGGCATGTTTGTTTGTTTTTTAAACATGTTTCTTTCATGCTTAAAGTTTGGGGGCTGTTTTTGAAATAAAATGGGTGTGTCACAACCATAGTAAGCACCCTACAAATACCCAGAGCTTTAAAATTTTTGATGGTCTTTGGAGCAAATGCTTGTTCTAAAGTATGGTGGAGGTTTGTAAACCCTTGAAATATTTCAGTTTTGGGTTAGACCCTTGTTTATTTTTGTAAATATATTATTTTACTGACTTTGAGTTGCTAGAAAGAATGACCCATAGTGTTCAACCAACTCCTGGGTTATATTTAAACTATCCAATAGCATTCAACCAACTCCTGGGTTACATTTCAACTGTCCAATGGAGTCCTACCAACTCCTGGGGTTATATTTAAACTGTTCAATAGCGTCTGTGAACTCCTGAGGTTTTATTTCTTTCCATATTAATCAGACCTCACCATCCTCACCCACCCATCCACCTCTCTTACTGTGGGTGTACACCCGTCAAATTTAATTACTAATCACAAATCTGATTAACCCTGATGGCAACAAGGGTGGGTAATCTCAGTCACCCTGGTTATTCAGTGGGGGTGTGGTTAAAACCATTCAGTTCAACACAGTGGGTCAGCTCTATTGTACTCAAACACGTGTCTGAACCATCCCTGTTTATTTTTTTTAACTGTAAACACATTTTTAGGGTTCCCCCCACCCAAGATTATACAAGATACATTTCAGCTTTTTGCTGTAAATGGGTCTCTTTTACACAAAGACACAAGAGCGAGGTTCTCACAAACTTTTTTTTTTTTATTTAAAAGACATACAGCTCCTTGAAAACAAACCAAGATGCTCCATTTAAACTATTAGCTCACTTAAGGGCCACAGAGACCTTCTAACAGAAACACAGAAAGTCATAAAGCCCTTTTCAATAGTTTTTTTTTTATTATTTACAGCTACCAAATTTTATATTGAATGTTTGTCCCCTCACCATTCTCTAACTTTATCCTATTAGATTTCTTACAAATAGTCTTTTTCTTAATCAGGGTTCTATAACTTTTTGTGTGGACCAGATGGTCAATATAACACAGTAAGCAGCATCTTCCAGTTTGGTCATTTTCTTTAAAACATAGTCAGGGTCTCCAGTGAATTGCACAGCATCTATCAAGGTCACTCCTTGCGCTAAATGTTCTTGAGTTAATCACAGACATTGCATAGCATCACCTACAGCAATAACATTGTTTAATAAGCTTTCCAAACACAGCTCAGCACACAAGCCCCAGAGCTTGTAGTTTATATCCATTAAGTCCAAGTCACACAGTCATGGTGCCGCTGGCCTGGCGCATCTATGACACAGCCCTCACAATCTTCAAAAAGCTTTCCCTAGGACAGTGATTAAGGACAGCATAAATAGCAATAAGCAATAGTCCGCATGACTTTTTTTACACTCATGACGTGGCACTGGCTCATGCCAAGCCTCCTCCTAAACACCTCATAGTCGTCATCCTCGGAGTCCTCTTCAACAATTTGTATCGGCATTGAGCAAAAAGAAGGCGGACCTGGTTCGTCTTTGCTGTTTGATGCAACATTGTTCAGGGCCTCCGGGCCTCTAGAAAGGCATCGTCAAGCTGTTGAGAGATTTTCAGAAAAGAAACAAGTGTAAGTTCCCACTGCTTGTTTTTAGATTTACACAACCCTGGTTCCTAACCCCATTACACACACACACACATGCTCTAATGTTACTTCTAAATTGTTCATTTACCTGAGCGACGTCTTTTCTGTTCACCTTGGCCACCGGTGACTCCCCCGAGCTGCATTCGCCTTCCTCCTACAGGGGGGTGGATGATGAGAGGCTGGCACGCTCATTGGGGTGTCTCATGAGCAGTTGGGTTTTGGGGTCGGGTTCCAGCTTATCCATCAACGGCTGGGCCAAAGGGCTCCCCTCAGCCGCTCCCTCCTCGTCCTCGGAACTGTCATTGATGTAGTGCCAGAACTTCCCTGATATGTCAAATATCCTCTCCGGGGTGGTCCCCAGCAGCCAAAACACCTCCTGATTGATAGAGGGTGGTGGGAGTTGTTGTTAGAGGAGTCACATGACCCACTTCCGGCTGGGTCAACCTGCCCCGGAACTCCCCCGATTGGTCAAATGACCTCTCGGGGAGGTCCTATCGGGGCAAAACCCATCCTGATTGGTAGAGGGCAGTGGGAGGAGTTCTTAGAGGGGGTCACATGACACACCTTGCTTCCGGTCATGTGTCTGACTTGACCCTGGAAGTAATACCCCCAGGGGCAGGACTTTCGGTGACAGGTGGGCAGGGCTTAAGGGGTAAAGGGGCGGGGTTAATGTTTGATTGAGGGTGGGGCCCTTATATTAGTTTGGTGCAATTTCCTGTTTTGTCATTACTGTTTGTTTAAGTAGTGGGAGGGCAGTGGGAGGGGGAATGGCAGGATTGGGGCAGGGAGTTTGGTAAAAATAAGGAGATGGAAGGAAGGGGAAGAGGCACAGCATCACCTCCCCCCGCCAACCTAGTCACTCACAGTCAAGTGTTTTTCTAGAATCACAACAGAGCAGAGCCTCAAGGAGGGATTCGAAGGAGGATCAGGTGTTGGTTGCACAGATTTTCTCAGGGAGTTTTCTCCATACAGAAAGGGCAACATGGGAGAAAATGCAAAGATAAAGAGTTAAAGACATTTCCCTTAATCCACGTATTTGTAACAGTTCTCTTGAGGAAGAGCAGGAGGTAGGTGTGGTGCCAGCCAGTCATTATTTTGTGCTATTCCCTTGCTTTGTGCTGGTTCCTTGAATTGTCTGTGTCCCATGAATCAAGTACACTTGTTTCTAAGGAGTCCTCCTCCTGCTGACAGCACTGATGGGCATGGTGTGTGTGCCGGACATCCTGCTACTGCATGAGAGGGTCATGGCCTACTCAGGAAGCCGTAAGCTCTGCCTCTATCACTAAGAATCATAGTCTAGACAGGAAACTCCAAGTCCGGGGTGAAAGTAACATTAAGCACTTCCCAGTACAAGGGCCCGGCTCTGGGCCCCTGGAAGAGACAGAGCCTTGCGCAGAAGGGGCTGGGGGTCAGCAGCCGGGGGGGAGAGGGGCAATGATGTTAGCAGTATGGCAGTGCTTTAAGGTCAGCTGCGTATGGGCTGGTACCTGCATCCACTTTTTACCGATACGTAATACCAGCCCACTTTCACCCCTGCCCCAAGGTCTATTAGTAGAAGAATTGTCAATATTTCAGATTCTGCTGAGTAATTCTTCTTCAATAAAGCTGATCTGAGTGACACAACCTGGTTCTAGTGAGTTGTCCTTGTCTACAATTGGGCATGTCCTATACTGGGAATTGGTCTTGTAATGATCACCTTTGGCTCAAGGGATTTCTTTCCTAGTTTATAAAATAACCTGCCCCTAATGTCTCCCAATTCATGTTTAATATGATATAGAATCTATCGGGATGAGAAACAGGACGGATATAGTTTGTACAGAACTTTTCATTCCGGCTCCGGAGATTGGGGGTTACCTGATGATCTGAGTATGTAGTAAACCTGACGTCAGGAGGGGGCTCATCACTCATATATGGTGATGTTTGTTGCTTTCGAGTTTTATTGGATGTTTTAGCTGCATAAAGTCACAGATAAAACCACTGATAATAACTAAAAAGGCAGATGGGTTTTCTATTGGTTCCTTCCCGCAGCTGATGCCAGCATCTGAATCTATATATTTCCCTTCCACTGCTTTGTTATCACTTGTCAGACACAGAGGAGCCCTGGCAGGTGCTTAGGTGCAGCCAGTGCAGTGTGAGGAGGGGGCAGCAAGTCAGGCTGGCAATGAAGGGACATCTCTCCACTCTGGTGCTGTGGCTTCTTCTCCTTACAATTCGGGACATAGCAGGTAAGTCTCCTCTGTGTTTCACCAGGGGAGCTGGGTTAACTGGAACTAGGGTGGTAACTTTTACAGTCAGCTTTTTATCATCCGTGCCTGGCTAGGAGGTTGTGACTTTTCCTTTCGGGATTGGACCTTACCAATGTTACTGAGGCTTTTGTTACCTTGAGATTGGACTATTCAAATGACCCTAATGTGGGGCTGCACCTTAGAACCATTCAGAGAATGAAGGTGGTGCAAATAGCAGTGACTCACTGAGCACCGCATCTTGCGGGAAGCATGTTACAGGCGTGCTGCAGGGTCTGCACTGGCTGCTCAAATCTGGGTGGAGGTTAAGGTGTCGGTTAGGATTTATAAAGTCCTTAATGGCCTGGGACCGGCCTCCCTGTGGGATCACCTCTCTCCCCGTGCCGTACTGCCACAGCTCTGGTTAGCAGGGACACCTGAGCTGGTTCCCCCTTTTTATAAAGGAGAGGGGTGGCTGTCAGGGTGTTCTCTGTGAGGCCTCCAGGTCTCTGAAACTTGTTGTCCTGTTTGGGCCAAAATAGGCCAAATTTGGTGACCTTCTGGGCACACTGCAAAAGACACTTGGTTGGGGGTGGGGTTGGGGGTGGGAAGGACCCAGGCCGTGCGTCACATAATGAGAAATGGGTGGGAAGGAGTTTCTGTAGGTGTCTGGCTGGCTGAGTTCGTGTTGAAATGATCACTTCATGCTGCAGGGATTTGAGTGTGTTATCAATGTCGTTTGGGTGCCAACAGTCTTGGCTGGGCATCGCTTTAGTATTTTAAATCCCAATAAATACATCGATAATTTGGGATCCAACAGAAATGTCTGTTTGGTCCAGTATCCAACAGCTCCAAGGACCAGGTCTTGGCTTCTCACTCCCCCATTCACTCACTGAAGCCAGTAGAAGTTTTGCAATTTTGATGTGAGCAGGATTTACCCAAATAAACCCAGAGCTGATTCCTCCCAGGGATGGGGTGTGTGCATGTGCTGGGGTGCAGTGTGCAATGCCCTGTGCCCATGGGGGTACCAGAAGTTCTGCCAGGAGGAAGATTTATCCTGCAGGAGCCCTGCCTCCCTCCCCCAGGGTTTCTGCTGCAGCAGAGAAGCTTTGAATCCTAGCTGGAGCCTAGAGAAGCCCGACCAGCACAAGCTGCATGGCAGAGGTGCTGTAATGGTGCCTCTCATGGCCACATTGGTTCCATTCCCTCAAGGCTGCCCCTGCCCGGTTTCAAAGCTGCTCTCATTTCTCCAGCACAAAGGGTGTTGCAGGCTCCTTGCCATGCAGTGTCCCAGCTCCAGGCAGACTTAACAGAAATGGGAGGGAGACCATGGGGTACATCAGCATGTGCTGGTACGTCTTAGGGAGTGAATCTGGCCCAAAGATTCCAAAACTGATTAAAAATAGGATAAAAATCGAATGTGGGTCCCAAATATGATTCAAATAATACAGTGATTGGAACCTTTTGGGCTGGTGTTAGCAGCACGAGAATGATCCATGTGTCTGGCAGGGCAGTGAACTCCATAGCAGTAGCTGTTTCATGGGAACCTGATGTGCTGCTGCATTAGCCTGAGAAGCTGACCCTGAAGTTGATAATCAGAAATGTCAGTCTAAATCGGGGTAGGCAACCTTTCAGAAGTGGTGTGCCAAGCTCACTGTAATTTAAGGTTTCACGTGCCAGTAATACATTTTAATGTTTTTAGAAGGTCTCTCTCTATAAATCTATATTATATAAATAAACTATTGTTGTATGTAAAGTAAATAAGGTTTGGAAAATATTTAAGAAGCTTCATTTAAAAGAAAATTAAAATGCAGATCTTATCAGTTTAGTGTGATCCTTGCCCTCACTTTTCCTTGCTGAGTTTTCCAATGTGGGCTACAGCAGGGCGTGACTGAAGAGCGCTGGGTCGAGGCCAGAAGCAGAGTCCTGGGCTGGCTGCCGGTACCCCAGGCTGGCAGTGGGCTGAGTGGGGCCGGCGGCCAGATGAGCCGCTCAGCCCACCTCCGGCTCCGCTCAGTCCGCTGCTGGTCTGGGGTTCCAGCAGGGGTGAAAGTAACTTAAATTTCTTACAGGTACTGTCATATTGCAACCCCCCTCGGGGGGAGGAGCTCAGGGGCTGGGGATGTATGGGTGTGGGGGGGAGCACTCAGGCAAGAGGATGGGGTGTGGGGGGCTCAGGGCAGGGGGTGGGGATGTGGATGATGCAGGAGTCAGGGCTGGGAGCATGGGGGGGTGCAGGAGTCAGGGCTGGGTGGCATGAGGGGCTCAGGGCAGGGGGTTGGGGTGTGTGTGTAGGGGGGAAGTCCTGGGGGGGCGGGGGCTTGGGACTGGCCTGGGACAGTCCTGGTTGCAGCTGGGTTACCTGGATGGGTCCCTGCCCCACGCTGTTCCTGTTCCTGCCAAGGGAGCTGTGGGCCAGCTGTGTGGGGGGCACTGCATCTTCAGGCAAATGGGGGGTGGTGGCAGAAGACCCCCTGGCCTTCCGCTCCCTTCCCCTTCCCCCCCCAGGGCCCACAGCTGTGCATGCCGCAGAGACGGCACGTGGCTGCAGTGCCCTGGTATCCAGGCACAGTGGCGAGAGAGGGGCAGTAGGACCGGCTGGGACGCGGACACCTCCATGCATCTCCCGCCAGCCCCTTTCACTTGCCTGACTGTCTGCTGCTTAGTCCGGTGCACGGGGACGCCAGCACCAGCCTGCAGGAGAGTTCCGGCAGCCAGCAGGACCCCATCTGGGAGCGCGCCACGCGCCGTGCCTCCAGCCGCAGCGGAGCGCCCCAGCATCGGCCAGCTCCGAGTGTGCACGCTCCGCCTTACTTTCACTTCTAGGTTCCAGCTGCTGGCCCCTTGCCAGCTGGGGTCCCGGCAGCCAGGACCCCAGCTGGCAAGGGGCTGGCAGCCGGAAACCCAGAGCAGTGGCAGGCTGAGCGGGGCCGGCGTCCGAGACCCCAGAGCGGCAGCGGGCTGAATGGCTCAGCCTGCTGCCGGTTTGGAGTTCCGTGCACCGGCTCCTGCCAGCTGGGATTCCAGCCGCTGGCCCCGCTCAGCCTGCTCAGCCCGCTGCCAGTCCGGGGTTCCGTCCATCCAAGCCAGCAGTGGGCTGAGCGGGACCTCGGCGTGCCATTAAAAATCGGCACGCGTGCCGTAGGTTGCTGACCCCTGGTCTAAATTATTGTCTTAGAGAAAAACCTGCCCTAATGTATATTTCACAGATCACTCAGTAACTGTGCAGTGATTAGGGGGCTGGAACCCAGAAAATCCTGAGCAAACCAAACCGTCTAGCAGGTTACTTGGAGTTTATATTTCAGATTCCCAAGAAGTTCAAATATAATGCTGGGGTTAGAGCCCATGACACAGCTGTGCATGACCAAAAAGCAAAGAATTCTATGGTGGCTTCCGGTGATCAGACTGACATTGCAGGGGATGGACAGTTATTATCACATGAGGGATAAATTACTGCACAATTGTGGGGTGGTGTCATATAGCGATGCCAAGCACATGTTCAGCTCACTGTATTTTTGTTGGATTTATGAGCAAATGTTTATCATCCCCTGAATATTTCTTATTTTCCATGGGAAATTTGACTGCTTCACATGATGTAGTGATGCCAAGCCCATGCTCAGCTCAGTGTATTTTTGTTGGATTGATAAGGAAATGAGCATCGTCCCCTAGATAGTTTTTATTTTCTATTGGAAATTTGTGTTTGCTTCACGTGACACAGACACAGTGACTCAGGGGTGTTTACAATATAGGGAATATCACCCCATGTAGCTACTTTTCCCTTTCCCTCAGAGCCCCAATTCTCCTCCCTGAGCCCTGAGTACAGGCCAGGTCAGTCTTTGCCAGAAGATCGTGTTTCATAATTATTGATCTATTTACATTGTGCGGGAAAACAAATTTGTAAAATGATGTGGGGTCCAGGCAAACAAATGAGAAAATATCGGGGGTAGGTCAAAGATGCAGGTTTCACTCCCAGACCCAGATCTGAACTTCCCCAACATTCAGAGTGCTGGGTGGGGTCATTATTCCAGGTTGTGCCACAGAAGTGGAGCCAGCATATGATAGGTGCAGTATGTAAATGTGATTGTTGTCCTGAAAGGTGCTGATGGCTGCCATCGGGGAATGATCCTAAGACAATCACAGACCTCATGAAAGCCAATGGCAGGGTGAGAACTCTCTTTTAGGCTCAACAGACAGAGCAATCAAAACCCTTTATGGAGTAAAAACTTTTGCAGACAGTGGGGGCTACTGCCAAAGGCACTGGGCATGTGGTCAAGACAGAGCTAAGCCGGGGTTTCCACTGTTGCCAATGCAGGGGCCAGGATACTGGCGTCAGACTGTGTCTGTTGGAGGGAGACATCGGTAGAAGGAGTTGTGACCAGGATCTTGGAAGCAGAAAAGAAACAAAGCCTGTTGGAGCTCGCTGGAGGGGCAGGCTGGGGATTTCTGAGCAAGGAAACTGCCAGCTGTTCTTAGTTTCTACTGTGTGGAGGGAAACAGAACTGTGTGTGCACTTGGCTAGAGCAGTGTTACAACCTTGGGTCCTGCCATGAATGGTCATCACTGAGTTAACTCCATTGAAAAAAAGCCCCTATTTTTCTTAGTGCAGACCATGCCCCATGGCTTGCCTGTGGGACTGCACTGAAGTGAGCCGTACCTGAGTAAATGACCCTGTGGATTGCACCGAAGTGGCGTTTTATATTTGCTTGGCATTCAAGGAGCAGGATGATCTGACCACATACTGGTGTGAACTACTGTTCTCTAAGCTCCATGGAGGCTTCATAAACATGGTGTCTCTGGCTCAGCCATCCACTGTTGCAGCCATCCTGTTCCAGGGGTCACAGTGGAACTCTGCATGTAGCCGTAACTCATGGGCATTGTAATGATGCCCGTACTAGCTCCCAGTCAGAGGGACAGTCCTGGCTCTTCACACCCTGTCCTGTGCACCAGTTCTCCCAGCCAATATCCCACTGTGTGGCAGGCAGTGGCCCCTCCTCACATTCCCTGTTAGCTGCCTCCCTCCCAGCAGCCAACTTTACCTCTCCACAACCCCCAGAAATGCAAACAGCTGTAGAGACAACTGGGGGCAGGGGGTGGAACTCAGAGCTACTGGGAGAAAAGTAGCTTTCAGGGAGTGGGGACAGAGTCTGCTCCTCACCTGGGGAAGAAGCAGCCTGTACATGCAGGGCAGAGAGGCCAGGTAGAAAGGGGAGAAAAGGAGGGGGAAGCACCCAGGGGAGGAGGGTGGGAGGAGACCAGTGGAAGAGGGAAATGTGTGGGTCAGGTGGGGAGACGAAACTCCTGTGGGGAGCACAAGGCTGTAATGCCAAGCGCCACAGAACAAAAATTACAAATAACATCAGTCTGTCTATGGACTGTAGAACCCCCCTCTACTCTTCTACCAGAGTGGGGGTGAGAATCGCAGGCTGAAAAGTCACCGTTTAATGCACCCAAACTGCACGGCTCCCCCTGGCCGCTCAGCTGGAGACTGCACTTACCCTCCCCTCACTCCTGAGATGGGGAACTGCCGTCCATTACCCAGCTCTGCCTTCGCTCTCCCGTCCTGGTTCAGTTCCTCTGACAGACAAAGGTCTGGCTGTGAACTAGCTTGACAACCACTGAGCTAATCAATGCAGCATTGTTCACACTCACACAGAAATTTTGTTATTGTTGAGGGGTGAGTTACAGACAGAGACACTGGAGACCTTCACACTGACCTGACATTAATCATTCACAGAAATTATGTCACCGTAACACAACGGGTTTGGTTTAGCCTTTTGCAAACAGCAACACTTCCCTGCCTTCTTCCACTCCACCCCACCCTGCAACTTCTCCACCTAAGACTGGGAAGCACTGCCCCCGTTCTAAAATCCCCTTCATCTTCCTCCCCATTTCTCCTTCCCTGCTGCCCCCTCCCAATAGTTCCTCCTGTCCACTGGCACCAGACCCCCGCACTCCATCCCCACTCCATCCTCCCCAACACTCCCTCATGTGCCCTTGCTCCAGGCTACCTCCCCTTCTCTGCTCCACACCCCTCCCCTCCTCACCCTCTTGCTGCCCTGCTTCAGGCGCCCTTACTCCTCCCAGAAGTTCATCTTTCCCCACCTCTCCCTCCTCCTTCCCCACTTATAAGACCCCCCTTCTCCCCATGTCTCCTTCTGCCCCCCTCTACTCTTTCCCCCTTCCCCTCTCTCTCTCCTGCCTGATTCCTCACTTCTAACTCCTGTCCCCCATTCCAGACTCCCTCCTCTCTCCATGCAGACCCCCTTCTCTAAACCCCCTTCTCCTCCCCTCCCTGCTGCCCCCTTCTCAATAACCCCCTCCAGCCCCATGCTCCCTGCTCCCACATCCAGACCACCCTGTGCTCCATCTCCACTCCTCCCTCCTGCCCCAGTTTCAGATCCCTGTCCCCTCCCCTCCCTTCTGACTCTCTCTCCTGCCTCCCTGTTAACCCCCACTGAAGACACCTCCTCTCCTCACTTCTCCTTCCTGCTCCTGCTTTCTGACCTCCTTGCCACTCCCACTCCAGACCCACCTCCTTGCTCCTGCCCCTTCCTACCCCCCTTTCCAGACCCTCCTCCCCTCTGTCCCTCCTGCCCCCGGATACAGATTCTCTCCCTTCCCCACTCTCTTTCCTCCCCTTGCTCCAGAATCCCTTCCCTACCCCGTCCTCCGGCCGACTCATCATCTTTACCCCATTCCCTTGCAACCCTTGAATCTGCCTCCTGTCCCCCCAGTGCCCTGCTCCCCTCACTCTCCCATCCTCCTTTCTCAGGATCTCTGCTTCCCATCATGGACCCTGGGTCCTCTCCAGTCCCCTCAGCCACACAGAGACAGTCGTGTTCCCTGCGGACTTTAGTGGGAGGTGGCAGCCAGCTTTACTCCAGGTGGCCACACGCCCACATGCCGACAGACTATAGGGAAATGGTGGCATCTCGCTGGCTTCAGCCCCAGTGACAGTGACAGGAGATGGCACCATTTGGACTAAGGGAAACTCCGTGAATTGGCGCCTTTTATCATCTTATTGTGGGACAGGTAAAAACACCCCAAATCACCAGAGTGGGGATAAAATGGCGAGAGCTGCAGCACTGACAGCCCCGAGTGTGAGGCCCTGAGACGGGATCAGTTGGTGCCATGAGGCAGCTCTGGGCATGTCTCATTCTCCTGGCTCTGGGCGCGGATCCCCTGCTGCTGGGCGTGGATGCTGCTGTGATAACGCTGGGCAGGGGGCTCCCTGCTCGCTCTGACCCTGCTCTGTGTCTCTCTTTGCAGGTGCTGACGAGCTGAGGCTGGTGAATGGAGGCAGCCCCTGTGCCGGGAGAGTGGAGGTTAAACACCAGGATCAGTGGGGGACGGTGTGTGATACCAACTGGGACATGGAAGATGCTGAGGTGGTTTGTAAGCAGCTGGGATATGGAGCTGCTGTCAGTGCCCCTGGCCTGGCTCATTTTGGACCAGGATATGGACCAATTTGGCTGGATAACGTTGCCTGTCATGGTATCGAGTCTGCTCTCTGGCACTGCGGGAACGAGGGATGGGGTCAGAGTGACTGCGGTCATGGAGAGGATGCTGGAGTGACCTGTTCAGGTAAGAATCAGCCAGCTCTGTCCTGAAAGGCAAATCCCCTGAGACAAAAGGGCTTGAACCCAGAGGGCATCGTGTGCCTGTGACCCTAATGAGAAATGAACAAAAAACAGATAAGTCCTGTAATGATTGTTATTACTGAGCTGTAATTATTACTGTTCATGTCACTGGCCATTAAGGATCCCCCTGTCTGACTGTGAAGCGTTTTCATTATCCCATCTCCAGTTGTTTCAATGCCACATCTTTCCTTTCCCTTTCCCTCAGAATGGATCTAAAAATGCAGATAGGAGGGAAAATGAAAAATGAAAATGTCACTTAGGCTCCTCAGTCACTGAGGCATGTTTGAAAATGTTACACTCATGCCAAAATCCAGACCCAGACACCCAACCACAGAGGTACAGAGGGTGGAGCATTTATGTAGCCCCTTTGCCATCCTCATAGGGTGACGGAGGAATGGGCAGATTCTCCCAGCTTGGCCACAATTAGATTTAGCCGAGAGCACTCCCCCCCACTCTGTTCTGCTATTTCTCAGATTTTGGACCAACCAGTAATAGAAAATTTCAAAATCTCATATGCCCTGTAGATCTAACGTAGCATAGAGAGGTCAGTCAAAAATATACCTCAACCCTACACAGCACAGGAATATCATATTGTGGAGGCATTTGTAGTGACTCAATAATTAACATGTTTCAGAGTAGCAGCCGTGTTAGTCTGTATCCGCAAAAAGAAGAACAGGAGTACTTGTGGCACCTTAGAGACTAACAAATTTATTAGAGCATAAGCTTTCGTGGACTACAGCCCACTTCTTCGGATGCATAATTAACTCAATAATTAACATTGCAGCTACAGACCCATTATAAGTTTTTTTTTAACTTGTCTCTTCTTAACATTTAGTAGAAATAATATCTTCCTCTGACATAGCACAAGGAAGAGAGAATATTTTCCCATAGTTCCAAAAGTTTTCCTGCTCCCCTGGTGATGGGAGCTCAGGGCAGTGTTTAATCTCAACCCTTTCCTGGATTTTGAGTGTTTCAAAATCGATATGCTCTTCACATGGGGGGAGGGGTTGTATGCAATTTCTTAGTATTTTTTAAAGATAAAAAAGCTGGGGTGGGCGGGAACTTTACAAAAAATTATTGTCAGGACTTTTAAACTCTTCAGAAAACAGATTGACCTTTGACAATGTAAATTCCCTAACCTGGTAATAACAACTGCAATGCCTTGTGCTGCACACCTAGCAAGTGCACAGCAGTGAGTCCCGCTTGTCTGAACCTCACCAGGAGGAGGGAGCAGCACATAAACAAAGGGGTATAGGAGCAAAAGTCCCTTCTGTGCACCTTTCTGTAACGCTGCACCTGCATCTCAGCTGGAGCTGCACATTTGCAGTGGCAAAAAAGTTCAGGTTTGTAACAGGGCGCTTGAAAGGCTGAGAGGCCTAGTGGTTGATGCCACTGACCTCCAGCTCCACTGTCCCTTTTGTTTGGGGCATGGACACTCTAGTCCCATTCGCTGGTGGCTTCCATCCCATAATGCTCTTGTGGATCTTGGGTGGCACCGTGCTGCAATCCCAGGCTCCTTCAGGTGGAGCAGGTGCAAGTTTGGTGAGACTGAACCCCACAATGTCTCTGGGCTTCAGTGACCCAATTACCTCAGTTGCTGAAGGCTCTTAGGTCCCCTCCATAGTCCCCCTTGGCTGGGGAGACAGTGCTTAGTCCCTGGTGGCTGCCTCGGCTGGCAGGCTAGTGACCCTTCTCTCAGGTAGGGAGGTGGGTAGCTCCTGTCTCTTCGCTAGTCAGCCCTCAACTGAGCCAGGCTCTCTCCTTTTCTCCCCACAGACCTGGCATTGGCTGCAGGTACAGTGGGGTGGGGCTAGCTGGGCCCAAAGGCTCCTTTAACCCCTGTTGTGCTGGCAGAGTAGTTCCACAGGCCTGTACTGAAGGTTGGAGAGGAGGGTGAGTCTTTCCATGGCCCTCATAGTTATGTCCATTCTTGTCACTAATTCCTGTCTTCCCTGGATAGAGGTGCAGGGCCTGCTCATAGGGCCAAACCCAGGGTTCCTTACTCAGGCAGTCAGCTATTGACTGTAATGTGAGTTTGCTTTGTACCAACTGAGTAGAAGCATATAAAGGACCCAGGATTGGGCCCATTCAGAATTATTCCAGAAATAACCAGTCAGCCATCTACAAACTGTCCTGTGCACTAGATATCACTGAGAACAGACACATTCGGGAGTTGTGATGTTTCTGCACTAAGCAATTTTTGAGAGATGCTGTCCTGACAGAATACTAGAAAACTTTCCAAAAAGTGACAGTCACCTCCTTATATGCAGTGTTGTGGTAGCCGTGTTAGTCCCAGGATATGAGAGAGACAGGGTGAGTGAGGTAATATCTTTCATTGGACGCATTTCCATTGGAGAGAGACAAACTTTTGATCTTACAGAGAAAAGCTGTGTGTAAGCTCAGAAGCTTGTCGCTCTCACCCACAGGAATTGGTCCAATAAAAGATATTACCTCACCCACCTTGTCTCTCTCAACCCCTTTTCATCCAGCTTTCACTTTTCATTTCTGGTTGGATTAATACCAGACTTCGCCAAAACATTTTCCTCCACCAAGGTCCCTGCCTCAGTCAGTGCACAGGCTGGAAGATGCCCAGGGAATGAATCAGGGATGCACAGTGAAAGAGGCTATTGTCTGTAGGCCCACAACCTCATTGGTTGCAGCAGCAGCATTGTCATCACTGGTGATCCCTCCATTTGAGAATGATCTCTACTACAGATTTACATATGAGTCCTGAGATGACTCAGGAGTCCAGTCCTGGAATCATAGATCTGCCCGCAGTAGGTACAGATGTTGCCCGACAGGTCAGCTGCCTGCTGGGAGAAAGTTCTTATTGTTTCCTTCCTTCTCTCTCTCTTTTCAACTTTGAGGGCAAGGCACTTCTTGAAGCAGGTCACTGCCTAGTGGAGAATGAAGCATCATTGAGATCGGTTGATTGCTTGCTCTTCCCAGCTTGTGATATCCACATGAGTTTTCTTGAGATATGCTTTCAGAGTGTCTTTGTAAGGTTTCCTCTGACTACCATGGGATCGCTGACCATGGGTGAGCTGAGAGTAGAGGGCTTGTATTGGGAGGTGACAGTCTGGCATCCGCACACAATGTCCAGCCCAGCGGAGTTGGTGAATGAGGATCATTGCTTCAATGCTGGTGACATTAGCTTCAATGAGGATGCTGGAGTTTGTGCAGCGATCTTCCCACTTGATGCAAAGGATTTTCCAGAGGCATCGTTGGTGGTACCTCTCCAGACTCTTGAGGTGCTGTTGATAGGTCACCCCGGTTTCACAGCTATAAAGGAGTGTAGGAATAACAATTGTCTCATAGACCTGGATCTTGGTGTCCTGCTGTAGGTCACGGTCTGTGAAAATGTGCCAGAACAGTTTCCCAAAGGAAGCACTTGCGCATTGGATCCTGTGCTGGATCTCACTGTCAATTTTTGCATTTTGAGAAAGTTGGTTACCGAGGTTACGGAAGTCCTCAACTCTCTCCAAAGTCTGTCCCTCAGTGGTGATTTGTGCTGCCTCATGTGTGTGATCTTGAGTGAGAGTCATAGGCTTTGGTATCCTTGTGCAAAAAAATCCAGTGTGGACTGAAGGTGATTCTCAGTGTGCGTGATGATGACACAGTCATCAGAGTACTGAAGGTCAGTAATGGACACCCTGAGGACTTTAGACTTCGAGCAGAAATGTCAAAAATTAATAAGCTGCCCATCCATTCTGTATTGAATGTCAACTCCAGTGGGGAGGAGGTCTTTAACAAGGACCAGAATGACTGCTAAATACATGGAGAACAGGATTGCGGCAATAACACATCCTTGCTTAACCCCAGTTTTGATGACGAAAGGATCCATCTCCAGGCCATTACAGAGAACAGTGGCAGTCATCTCAACATGAAGAAACCTTAGGCCTTTAATAAATTTTGGAGGGCAGCCAAATCTGGCCAGCACCTTCCACAGGGCTTTGCGATTGACAGAGTCGAGGGCCTTTGTCAAATTGATGAAGGCCATGTACAGGTCCTGATTTTTCTCCCAAGAATTTTCCTGGATTTGGTAGGCAATGAAGATCATATCGGATTTCCTGCGGGATGGTCTGAAACAGCACTGAGATTCTGGCAATGTTTCCTCAGCAAGGGTAAGTAATCAGTTTAAGAGGTCGAGAATTTTCCCTGCTGTAGATAGCAAGGCAATGCCACCATAATTTCCACCCTCCGACTTATCTCCTTTCTTAAAGATGGTAACAATGTTGGCATTTCTCAAGTTTTCTGGAATCTTCTCATTATACCAAATTTGAAGAAGAGTGAAGCTCACGCCAGCATAGCTCTGAGGATCATTGGAGCACACAAGCCCCTTCACCACAACAAAGTGACAGTCCCTGAAGAGGGGTTGCAGCAGTGGGAAGGTGTGTAGCCAAAAAAATTATGCTGAAATTGTGCTCCTGGCTGCTATGGGCCGGCGAGGCATCAAGCACTAGAACTAAGATGAGGGAGACTGTGTCCACGTGTTGGGCCCAGGCAGTGTTGGGAGGAAGCTACCTGAATTGAATGCAGACTGGGGTGAGAGGGGAAAGTAGATGAGGATAAGGATGCAGGGGGAATATTCTGAGCCTGGAAGCTGGTGGATGGAGAGAAACTGGGACTGGGAGTGAAAGCAGGAGATGGGGACTGTCTGGGCAAGGAAACTGGGACTGGAGGGAGGGGGAAAGAGACTTGGACTGGCTAGGCAGTGTGATTGGGACAGGGAGTGGATGGGGAGAGACTGTGACTTGCTGAGCAAGGAGATTGGGAGCTGGGGAGACTGGGACTGACTGGGGCAGGAGTCTGGGACTGGGAACAAGTGGGGAGGAACTGGAGGTGAGTGAGGAAAAACAGATCAGATCAGGAACCAGGGTGTGAGGTGAGTCTAAGACTAACTGAGCGACAAGACTGGTATAAGCAGCCAGGGTCGGGTGTGGGAGACTGAGAGCAGATCTACATGAACATTCAGTTTCTGGGAAGCTGGGGTGTAAATCTACCTTGCACTGTCCTGCCAAGCACCCAGTGTCTATGTGGACGATGTGGCTGCGCACTGAGGCCTTGTCTACACTACTGCTTAAGCTGATGTAAGTTACATCGCTCAGGGTGTTAAATCATCTCCCCCCCCACCTGGAGCAATGTAACTTCCATCGACTTAAAGCAGTGTCTACATCGCGAGAGACGCTCTCCCACCAGCATAGCTTCTGCCTCTCGATGAGGTGGGCTAATTATGTTGACAGGAGAGCACTCTCCCAGCTACGTAATGCATCCTCACCGGAAGCGCTAAATCGGCGCCGCTGCATCAATACAATGCCACTGATTTAGTGTAGTAGCGAAGAGAAGCCCTTGTGTGATTTGATCTATGCCATTTCCAAGCATAAGGGAAATGTTAGTGCGCAGCAGCAGGCTCCACACAGACACTCAGTGTGCAGCAGGCTAGTGTGAGGTAAATTTACACCCATTTGCCACAAACTAAGTATGTGTAGAGAGGAATCCTGAGACTGGATAAGGCATCCAGGGTGGGAAACTGGGGCTTTGGGCAGACAGGACAACTCAAGGCAAGGGTAAGTGTGAGAAACAGAACAGATGAGGATCCCAGAGGGGAGGAGCAGCACAGAGAACAGGGGGGAAACTGGGACTTGGCCGGGGAAGCCAGAAGTGAAGTCTAGCACTGGCTTGGCAAGGAGACTGGGACTTGGGATGAGAAGCTTGAGGAGTGAAGACTGGAACTGGGTAGAGAAGAAGAATAGGACTGGGACACAGAGGAAGGGATGGAAAAGAGACAGGACTGAGACAGGGACAGCTTGGAGGGGATGGGGCAGAAGGGGTTAGGCATGGGGGAACAGGGGAAAAAGAGTCTGTCAACACTAGAGCACACACCTCTCCAGAGCCTGGAATGGAACCCAGTATCCCTGAGTTTTGTCATTCCCCTGCTGTCAGCAAATATCTGTCAAACCCTCCAAAAAAATCTTCTGATCCCCGTCTAGTCTTGGTCCACAAAGAGGGTGACAACCTACTACTGCTAGCAGTTACTTCATTAGCTCAAGTGGCAGAGGTTTGTGTGGCAAATCTAAAGGTTCCAACCCTGCTGACAATCCATGTGGATGCAAACATAATTCCGCATCCTGGAACGTCTATATTTTCAGTTTGCTTTTTTAAAAACCTAGGAAATTATGCACAAAACTTTACTTTTAAGGAACATTAAGAAACTGCCTAAGAAGACCACAGACTCAGTTCAGTGGCGAAGGCACTTGGCCAGGCTTTTTGCTGACAAAGCACAGTACTAGCTCCCTGGATCAATGTCCACAGTTACAGTGACACCTCTGTGCCCCTTACAATGGACTTGGCTAAGTAAGTGATGAGACTTTCCACTTGCCCCTCCCCCGCCGAGGCCAGAAAAAGACATCCCCTCTGTAACCTGTCTTTTATACAAACAAGTTACACATTGCCCCTCTGACATGGCTAGTTACCACCGTTTAACATGTCCATGTTGGTTTGATCAAAACATGTCTATCCATGACTCTGTCATCCTGACCTTATCTTTAGGAGGGTCATTTTTTCCCCTTTCTTCATCTTTGGGGAGTATGTTTACACCAAAACCTTGTTTCAGGGTGTTCTGGTATTACCCTTCTGGAATGTGTTTATTGCCATTTCTCATGAGTGTTTGTGTTTTTGCAACACCAATCATGTTTTTGCCAAGTTCATGTCCTGAACAAAGAACCTGCAAGCATTGTCACAAAAGGGACTAATTAAAGTTTCACAGGCAAATACAAGTCTGGCATTCTGAATGTTTGAGTGCTTCACTTTGCAAACGTAACTTTCTTTTTGATTCATAGCTGTATAGATTTTAGGGCCTGAAGGGAGCTTTAGATCATCTAATCTGACCTCCTGGGTAACAAAGACTATAGAATTTAAACCAATTACTCCTGTACCTCATCTGAATATTTGTCAAGCCCTCCAACAAAATCTTCTGATCCCCCTCTAGTCCTGGTCCACAAAGAGGATGACAACCTACTACTGCTGTCAGTTACTCTATTAGCGCATGTGGCAGAGATTTCAAACCCTGATGACCTATGTGGGTGTCAATATGATTTCACATCTTGGAATGTCTATTGTTGAGTGTGTTTTTTTAAAACCTAGGCAATTATGCACAAAACATTACTTTTAAGGAACATTAAGTTTGAAAAGTTGAGCTGTAGAAAACAAGAAAATGGCAGAATTAAAACTGTTTTTGCAACTGTATTTTTGCCCACTTGTACGTATGCATTAAGATATAGTCTTTCATTACATGATAACATACTATTTTTTCCACAGGACCCCCTGCCTCATTCAGTGCACAGGACAGACAGTGCTCTGAATCAGGGCTGTGGAGTGAAGGAGGAGATTGTCTATAGGACTCCTGCTTCATTTGTTGCAGAAACTGTAAAGTGTGCAGTGTGTGAGGCAGGGGATTGCAGAAAGAGAAAGGAGGGTCTCTTGTTAAGGCAGTTGGATGCTGCCCTGGGGAATTCGATTCTATCCCTACCTCTGCCACAGAGTTCCTACATGATGCCTGGCAAGTCACTTAAACCAAATGTTTCACAGGTGGCCACTAATTGTGTGTTCCTCATTTTATGGGTGGCCCCCTTGTAACCAGGGGGGTCTGATTTGCAGAAGTGCTGAGCACTCGCTGCTGTAAATTGAAGTCAGTGGGAGCTGTGCTGTATAAGGCTAAGTACTTTGAAAAACCAGGATCTGGATGTTTCAAGTTGGGCACCAAAACTTAGGGATGCTTTTGATAATTTTGGCCATAGTGTCTCTGGACTTCAGTTCCTCACATGTAAAATGGAGATAACAACACTTCCCTACCTCCCAGGGGTGTTGTGAAGAGAAATTAATTAATGTTTGTGAAGCACTTGGGTAATATAGAAATTAGCACCATAGACAATCTCATGAGGAAATTAATAATTCAGTATTCAGTGTAGGGTTTGGATGACATGCAGGACATATGGCCACACATTAAAGAGTGAGTATAAAGAACAATTGACCATTTACCCATCCGTGAGCACCATGTGTCCTCTGCACTGAATGAGGGAGGGGTCAAGTGGAAAAAATAGCATCTGACCATGTAATTAAAGACTGTATCATAATGCAGAGTCAGAAAAGGGACTAATGAAGGTTCACAGGCAAGTACAAGTCTGGCATTAAGAATGTTTGAGTGCTTCACTTTGCAAACATAACTTTCTTTTTGATTCATTGCTTTATAAGTTTTAAGGCCAGAAGGAAGCTTTAGATATTCTAGTCTAACCTCTTCGGTAACACAAGCTATAGCATTTAATTCACTTACTCCTGTACTGAATCTAATAACTTGTGTCTGGCTAAAGCACATCTTTGAGAAGGCATCCAGTTTTGTTCTGAATACTTCAGGAGGTGAAGAATCTTCTGCTTCCCTTGGTAGTTTGTTTCAATATTTCATCACCATCACTGTGAAAAATGTATGCCTTACCTCTAATAGGAATTTATCTGGCTTTGTTGTTCATAGAATCATAGAATATCAGGGTTGGAAGGGACCTCAGGAGGTCATCTAGTCCAACCCCCTTCTCGAAGCAGGACCAATTCCCAACTAAATCATCCCAGCCAGGGCTTTGTCAAGCCTGGTTTTAAAAACCTCCAAGGAAGGAGATTCCACCACCTCCCTAGGTAACGCATTCCAGTGCTTCACCACCCTCCTAGTGAAATAGTGTTTCCTAATATCCAACCTAGACCTCCCCCACTGCAACTTGAGACCATTGCTCCTTGTTCTGTCATCTGCCACCACTGAGAACAGCCGAGCTCCATCCTCTTTGGAACCCCCCTTCAGGTAGTTGAAGGCTGCTATCAAATCCCCCCTCATTCTTCTCTTCTGGAGACTAAACAATCCCAGTTCCCTCAGCCTCTCCTCATAAGTCATGTGCTCCAGACCCCTAATCATTTTTGTTGCCCTCCGCTGGACTCTTTCCAATTTTTCCACATCCTTCTTGTAGTGTGGGGCCCAAAACTGGACACAGTATTCCAGATGAGGCCTCACCAATGTCGAATAAAGGGGAACGATCACGTTCCTCGATCTGCTGGCAATGCCCCTACTTATACAGCCCAAAATGCCGTTAGCCTTCTTGGCAACAAGAGCACACTGTTGACTCATATCCAGCTTCTCGTCCACTGTGACCCCTAGGTCCTTTTCTGCAGAACTGCTACCTAGCCATTCGGTCCCTAGTCTGTAGCAGTGCATGGGATTCTTCCGTCCTAAGTGCAGGACTCTGCACTTGTCCTTGTTGAACCTCATCAGGTTTTTTTCGGCCCAATCCTCTAATTTGTCTAGGTCCCTCTGTATCCGATCCCTACCCTCTAGTGTATCTACCACGCCTCCTAGTTTAGTGTCATCTGCAAACTTGCTGAGAGTGCAGTCCACACCATCCTCCAGATCATTAATAAAGATATTAAACAAAACCGGCCCCAGGACCGACCCTTGGGGCACTCCACTTGAAACCGGCTGCCAACTAGACATGGAGCCATTGATCACTACCCGTTGAGCCCAACGATCTAGCCAGCTTTCTATCCACCTTACAGTCCATTCATCCAGCCCATGCTTCTTTAACTTGGCGGCAAGAATACTGTGAGAGACCATATCAAAAGCTTTGCTAAAGTCAAGGAATAACACGTCCACTGCTTTCCCCTCATCCACAGAGCCAGTTATCTCATCATAGAAGGCAATTAGGTTAGTCAGGCACGACTTCCTCTTGGTGAATCCATGCTGACTGTTCCTGATCACTTTCCTCTCCTCTAAGTGTTTCATAATTGATTCCTTGAGGACCTGCTCCATGACTTTTCCAGGGACTGAGGTGAGGCTGACTGGCCTGTAGTTCCCAAGATCCTCCTTCTTCCCTTTTTTAAAGATGGGCACTACATTCGCCTTTTTCCAGTCATCCGGGACCTCCCCCAATCGCCATGAGTTTTCAGAGATGATGGCCAATGGCTCCGCAATCACATCCGCCAACTCCTTTAGCCCCCGCGGACAACCCTTGTTGTTATGCCTTTCCCCACTAGATTGAGAAGGCCTTTAGTATGCAGTGTTTTGTCCCTTTTAGGTCATCTTTTTGATAAGATAAACAGATTGACCTCCTTAAATCTCTTACTGCAAGGCACATTTTCAAGCCCCCAAATCCTTATTGTGGTTTTCCTCTGCACCCTTTCCAATTTTTGAACATCCTTCTTAAAATATGGACACTAAAACTGGATGCTATATTGGTCTCACCAATGCTGTACACAGAGGAAAAATCACCTCCCTATGAGAGCTGGTAGGAAATGATCTTGCAAACCAGAATTTCATTGGAAAATACCAGTTTGTTGAACTCAACATTTATCATGGAACTAAGCCAGGTTCAGTGCACTTTCTTGAAACCACAGGGAGGGTCAGGTGGAAACCAACATGGATCCCTGGTCGGTTCCTGTTAACCCTGCCATGCAGATTGTTCCAGAATTGGAAACCCTGCTCTTTCTAGGGTGTGTACCTCCAGGGCAGCCCTGCCAATGCTTTCAGGGTCTCTGCCATGGGATAGGAACCTGAAAGCCCTGGGAGCCCCAGCTCTAACCAAGGCTCAGCTCCCGGGTCGGCATCAGGGATCCTGGAAGTCCTGAATGGGTTCTGGTGTCCCAGGGTCTGCGGTTCCGGGGCAGCCCTGCCTTGCAGAATGTCCTGGATTGGATTATTTGCCTGCTTAGGCAGCCAGCTGACCAAGGAGTCTGGAAGCCCGGGGATCCCCAGTCCAGGGCAGGCCGCATGGGGAGTCTGACCCAGAGCCCTAGCAGTGGCTGTGAGAAATTGTTGTTTTTGTCCTGATGTTAACAGTGGTGAAACTGTCAAGAATATCAGTGTCACTCCACATCTCTCGCGGTTCATGGGAGCAAATTTCACGCTGGAAACACCATCTGCTGTAGTTTCCAAAACAAAGTTTTAGGGTCATTTCCAGTTCACAGGAAATTTTAAAATTGTGAAATTTCCTGTAGACTAGAAATCCTGCATTTCAGCCAGCTGTACTCACTACTCCCCTGTTTATACATCCAAGGATCATCTTAGCCCTTTTTACCACAACATCACACTGGGAGCTCAAGGTCAGTTCTTTGTCTAATATCACCCCTGCAAAGAACATGAGCAATATCTGTATTTCTGTGAATATTATGTGCCCCTCAGTTCCTTTTGTTACTATTTTCACATTTCCTACCAGGGTTCAAAGGGTAACCCCTGTCTGAGCTACTAACATGTCCCAGGAAGGCAGATAATGGCTCTAGGGAACCCAGTCACTGGTAATTAACTGACAATACAGGTGTCAAGGGCTTTGAACTTCTTCCTCTGACCAAGCTGAGCACAACCACACCTTGTTAGGGAGGAGCCCCCAAGGTGGAAATCTTACACAGAGAGCTTGGAAATTGTTAATAGAGGAGCCCTGATGAACAGAGGAGATGAGGCAGGATCTGCAAGGAAGGAGACTGGAACTCAGTCCCCAGAAGCAGGTGTTTCTGGGATAAGTTATCAGCCCAGGTTTTGAGGGAAATGCTGAGCTTTAGGTAAAACAGGCCCGTAGGCTTTCAGTTGCTTTATCCCTTTTCTCTGTGATTGCTGTGTTCCTACGGATAAATAATAGCACTTTCCTGAGTCTGGCACTATTCAATGTTTTTGTTAATGACTTGGATGATGGAGCAGAGAATAAACTCATAACATTTGTGGATGACATCAAGCTGAAATGGGTCGCAAGCACTTTCGAAGACAGGATTAAAATTCAAAATGATCTGGATAAATTGGAGAATTGGTCTGAAATCAGTAAGTTGAAATTTAATAAAATGCAAAATACTACAATTATGAAGGAAAAATCAAATGCAAAAACACGCCCCCTCCAAAAAAATCAAAATAGGGAATAACTGATTAGGCAGCAGTACTGCACAAAATGATCTGGGAGTTATAGTGGATCACAAATTGAAAAGTTGTGATGGTCTTGCAAAAAAGAGAAATGTCATTCTGACTTATATTAACAAGAATGTCATATGTAAGACACAAGCAGTGGTGCAAGTACAGTGGTACGTTCCGGTATGCCGTACCAGTAAGATATTTATAGCAGTATGGCGTACCAGAAAGACACAGGAGGAGCCCACCCAAGCTCTGCCCCCAACCCTTCCATACAGCTGTATTCCCTGAGTCCTCCTGCCTGGGGTCTGTATAGCAGATATGTTTATTGAACATTTGTGCCTTTTTTGCATCATTATTAAAAAATTAACCATCTCTATTTGTAATGGGCCTACACCATTGTTATGATTTTTTTGTTTGTTCCTAATATACTTAAAAACTCCTACTTATTGTTCATAGCCCTGCCAGTCATGGATTTTATCCTGATGTCTTTAGCTTCCCTTATCAGTTTTCTACATAGCATAGCAATCAATATACATTAGAAGTTATCTAATTCCCCCTTTTTCCATTTTTTATGCATTGCCTTTTTAGTTCTATTGTGGTTTGGTGGCCAAGTGAAGGCAGCAATGAGTTTTTAAGCAAAGTTTATGCCAGTGGAGCACCCTAACTCCTAAAGGCCCATTTATCATTCTCAGCCTTTATTGACTTTCTAGGACACATTAAGCCTCGGCTGGTTGCAGGGCACAGTGCCTGCTCAGGACGTGTGGAGATAATATATGGAAACACCTGGACCACAGTCTGTGATGCACACTTTGATCTCAAAGTTGCCAACGTTATCTGTAATGAACTTGAGTGTGGAATAGCTGCATCTATCCCAGGAGGAGCTCACTTTGGAGAAGGACAAGGAAAGATCTTGACTGAAGAATTCCAGTGTGTGGGGAATGAGTCTCTCCTGCTTTCCTGTCCCAGGAAATCACAAGAAAATCAGACGTGCTCACACACAAATGATGCTGGTGTCATATGCTCATGTAAGAATTCAGCACAATGTCTTTAAAATCCCAATGATGTGTATTCTAGATTAGGGTGAAGCAATGTACTGATATCACTGTGTAGGGAACTGGTTTGGATAGGATTGGATCAAAAACCCAAACAAGCCAAGATACTGAGAAAGGGATCAATTCCCCCTGACTTTCCTTTCTTTAACTATTTGCTATGAAATAGTTCTAAGGCTCCCTCTCTAAACCCCTTCTCCCTTCTCCCCAGGGTACACAGGGTTCCAGCTGGTGAACGGCAGCATAGCGTGCTCAGGGAGGGTGGAGATCCAGGTTCTTGGTGCCTGGGGAACCCTCTGTGACTCACGCTGGGATTTACTGGACGCCAACGTTCTCTGTCATCAGCTCGACTGTGGGTTCGCTGTATCGGCTCCGGGAGGAGGGTATTTTGGGAAGGGAAATGGCTCTGTCTGGACAGACACATTTCACTGCAAAGGGACTGAAACCCATTTGGGCCATTGCCCTGTTACTGCCCTGGGGGCCTCTCAGTGCTCACATGACAATGATGCCAGTGTGATTTGCTCAGGTAAGTGCAGGAGAAATGCTGGATTAAGGACACCTGCCCGTCAGTGTGTGACACTGCCCTCAGAACAGGGGAACCTCAGGACAGAGCAAGGGGAGAGGGAGCTGGATCCTAAACCACACATAATAATAGTAAATATGTTAAACATAAAATTAAAGTAAATAATATTATCACAAATGAATAGTTGTGACCCAAGAAAGCCCTGGATTCTCCAGGAAGAGCTTTAGTCAGCAACTCAGTCCTTATGCAGGGCAGCAGAGCAGGGGCAGCACTTTGTCCCTTGGGTTACATAAATGTCACCAATTCATTTTCCCCATCCTTCTCCAAATCATAGACTCGTAGACTTTAAGGTCAGAAGGGACCATTATGATGATCTAGTCTGACCTCTTGCACAATGCAGGCCACAGAATCTCACCCACCCACTCCTGTAACAAACCCCTAAGCTATGTCTGAGTTATTGAAGTCCTCAAATTGTGGTTTAAAGACCTCAAGGTGCAGAGAATCCTCCAGCAAGTGACCCGTGCCCCTCGCTGCAGAGGAAGGCGAAAAACCTCCTCTGCCAATCTGCCCTGGAGGAAAATTCCTTCCCAACCCCAAATATGGCGATCAGTTAAACCCTGAGCATGTGGGCAAGACTCCCCAGCCAGCACCCAGGAAAGAATTCTCTGTAATAATTCAGATCCCAACCCATCTAACATCCCATCTCAGACCATTGGGCACATTTACCTGCTAATAATCAAAGATCAATTAATTGCCGAAATTAGGCTATCCTATCATACCATCCCTCCATAAACTTATCAAGCTTAGTCTNCAGAGTTTTAAGACCCAAAGAGGCCATTGTGATCATCTGTTTCTCCCTTCACCAAAGGGATCCCTCCTGCTTAATGAAGTTGCAGCTCCCCTCTCATCTTCTCATCCATGTACAGTCTCCATAGGGCATCCTGACTGGCTGGAACTGGGATCCTTACAGAGAAACCTACTGCAGAAGCCCTGGATTTCAACCTTCTTCCTAATAGTGGACATGTAGCTTCCAGGACTGACTCCCACAGAGACCACAGTCACTGGTGCCATTATACACCATGACTAAACCTACAGGGCCCTGCCCAGCACTCTCAACAGACCTCTCCTCTCCTCTTTACAGCCGATACCTTTGTACCTTGGGGGCAATTCACCTCACAGTTCTCCTGCTTCTCACAGAAGCAACTACCTGCATTCCTAAATGAATTCCCTGCAGTCCTGCCCTGCCTCTCCTAACTAGCTACCCAGCCCATAACCTGGTTCATACCCTGGGAACTCCTCAGCACATGAAGATGCTGATTTCTCCAGAAAGTTGCTAGAAGGAGAATCCCTTCTAAGGAAAAACACCTGGTCCCTTCCGTACGAGCTCCATCTGCCATGATCCCATCTGGCCTTCCTGAGGGGTTGTGGTACCCAGTTATATCCATGAGCCTCCTCGGAAAGCCCCAAATCTACTCTCTACCCTCACACAAATCTAGTGGCATAGCTAGGACAGGAAACCTGGGTCGGCCCCTACTTTTGGGGGGTGGGCAATGATGGGAGGGACAGCGGGAGGGGTGCAGGAGGGATCAAGTGCCCTGGGAAGGGGCAGAAGGGAGTGGGGGATTGCCTCCCTCCACCCTTTCCAGCCAGCCCTTACCACTCAGCAGGCATCCAAAGCTGAGGCTGCCTGGGGCACACAGACTGCGGGGCGTGCTTAGGGTAACCAGATAGCAAATGTGAAAAATTGGACAGGTAGTGGGAGGTAATAGGCACCTATATAAGAAAAATACCCAAATATCAGGACTGTCCCTATAATATCAGGACATCTGGTCACCCTAAGTGCACCCTTTGGGTAAAGAGGGGTCCCACTGGGGGCTCGAACTCCACACACCCTTCCCGACCCTGGCTCAGTGTCCGTCAGCCCAGCCACGTCCCTTTCCTGTCGGCGCTGGGAGCTGATGCCCCGGTCTCCGGCTCCAGCATGAGCCCCACCCAGACCTGCCCCAACAAGGCACAGTCCCCACGGGGCTAGCATTGGGGTCAGAAACCAGGGAAACAGCGCACAGCACCATCAGGAGAGAGACATGGCCAGGCTGACGGACACTGAGCCGGGGTTGGGAGTCCCAGCCTGTGGATTCTGAGGGCTCCGGCCCTGATTTGGGAGGGGCCTGGATGCTAACTGGATGGGCCACGGCCCACCTATGGCTACATCCCTGCACTATACTAGCTGCACGCAGGCATTCTCCTGCTCCAGTCTTAGGGTGAACTCCTGGCTCCATTGAAGTCAATGGAGGTTTTAGCATTGCCTTCAGTGGGGCCAGGATTTCACTCTTAGCCTTGAAATGTTATTTGGCTACCAAGATCTTTGAGCTGTTTGGATCCAGTGAACACACAGTGCACCAGTCAGGTTGCCATACTAGTACATACTGTACCTGACACAGTCAGTGGGTGTCCCCTGCTCTGACTCTGCTGTTGTCTTTTAACACTGTCAGTCTCTCCTGGCTGCACCTGTGTCTGAACTTGGTGAGTAATTCCTAACTTAATTAATGGAGATATCCCATCTCCTAGAACTGGAAGGGACTTTGAAAGGTCATCGAGTCCAGCCCCCTGCCTTCACTAGCAGGACCAAGTACCGATTTTGCCCCAGATCCCTAAGTGGCCCCGTCAAGGATTGAACTCACAACCCTGGGTTTAGCAGACCAATGCTCAAACCACTGAGCTATCCCTCCCCCCTTGCCACCACCTTGCTGTACGACTCACTGATTCTGAGACACACACAAAGACTGAGAGTCACATCCCAAGGAATTCACAATATTCACCAACAGAGCACATCCCCCCCGCCCCACATACAACCTGCTTAGTGTGGTGTGAATTGATCAGCTGGAATCTCACGTTGGACTCAGAGATGACACCACACTTCAGGGGACAGCTCCAGTCAGAACCACCAGTGCCAGGAACTATCTCACACTGGGAGCTCCTGCACTGGAGCCAGGTGAACCAAAAAAGTTGCCACCTACTGAGCAAAGATCAGAGGGAACTAAGGGAATTTATCAACAATAACCTGTTCCTGACCACCATGAACCCAGCTCTTCCATTGTCCAAACTCCCTTAAGGCAAACTTGCCTAAATCATGCACAACCTACCTGCTAAGTGCTTGTGCAGGCACCATTCACTGGCTTCCAGGCATTTAAACCTGGATAAAGTAACTACAAACCTCGGCAGCCATTACACCACCACACACAGACACTATTTTCCCGATCAGTAACCTGCAGGAATTCCTTCGCTCACTCATTTACAGGGTCTGCTGTCAAGCTCAGAGTTTTACAATCCTTATAGCACCTTCTACTTATAGAGTGAAAAGAATAAGTGTCTTCTCACAGAGGTTGTTCCCTTTAACACTGTGACACACTCTGACCAGTGGCTTATGCCTTCTTATTGAGAAACAGTCCATAAATTCATGTGCACTCTGTATTATTTCTAGTGTATAACAGGGAGTGTTATTCAGTGTGTTTCCCATGTCTCCTGAGACCAGGTCGCTCTGAATCACTCAGACTGCTGATTGGAGAGAGCCGGTGCGATGGGAGAGTTGAGATTTCCCTCCGTGGTGTGTGGAGCAGAGTGCTGGATGACCAGTGGGACATGGACGATGCCAGTGTGGTGTGCAGGGAGCTCCAGTGCGGAGTCGCTGAGAAAGCTTATAACCCCCCTAAGTCTGAGAGAGGAACGGGCCCTGTGGGGCTGAGAAGGGTCCAGTGTGCAGGAAACGAGAGTAATTTGACGCTCTGCATCATCTCCACATCTGAGGCAGAGCAGGCAGGAATTGCTGAGGATGTTGGCGTCGTTTGTTCAGGTGACTTACTATGAAATCTTGTAAACATCCTGTCCTTGTTCAATGGTAACATGACCTTTCCTAGGGCCTATATATTCCCCATCTTGTGCTGTGATCTCATCAGACCTTGAAAATATGTGGATCTGAGGATCAAACTCTGTTGTAAAAATATAGTATTATGCAAAGAGAAAAGCACAGCCACCAGATAGGTTAATGCACTGCAGCAACCTCACTGTCTGTCTGTCTGTCTTGTGTTTTTAATCAAAACTTTTTCAGATGTAAAACAGTTTCCTTGTTATGGAAATTTTCACAAACTTTTTTTTATTTTCATTGAACATTGTCAGGGTTACAGGGTTAGTTGCACCTTTCTCCCCTTTCTGGTGTCTCTATGCGCACCCACATCAGGTCTTGGCCCACTTGCCCTGGCCTGTCTTGGGGTGGAATCTCGAGATTCTTCCTCCATTTGCACTGGCCTGGTTACACTACCCTGTGCAAACCAACTGCTTAGCACCCTGTAGGTCCGACTGGGTTTCAGGCACCAGCATTTCTTCCCCGGGGAACTTTTGTCCTGTGATAGTGACCTACAGCGTACTCAGAACAGAGCACTTTATTCAGCAGCTGGAACAATGTATTAGAGCAAAAGGAGTTTAAAAAAACAAACCCCCCACACTTGTGTTGCAGCTCATCTAATCTCTGCTTCAGTGCAAATTAAGTGAGCTGGGCTTCCCTGGGGAGTAACAGGGAAAGAACAGAATGAGCCTGTGTTCTTGTAAGAACCAAGGTACTCATGAGACCCAGCTGGGGCTCAGTTTGTCTGCCCCACTCTGCTCCCCTTTCTCTGTGAAGTTGCTTTTTCTGGAAGTCCCCACCCGCCCTGTGTGTGTCTGGGATCAATTACCATATTTCTCAGTGGTCTGTGTTACAGGGCCAGGTGAAGTCTTCCTGCTGCCTCAGACTAGTTTTCCCAGTTGGCCAGCCAGGCCATCTAGGAGAAGATCCCCATGATGATTGCTCCGTTGTCCCGCAGTCAAACCCATCCAGCTTTAATGGCTGGCAGCCACTGGTCTTGTGACCATATCCACCTGTGGGACAGAGCTGCCTGTTCCCGCTGACACTGTGACACCATCTTAAAAGTCAAATTAGTAGGTCACAGTTCAGGATACACAGCAGTAACCTCTACCCTGCCCCCACATTCTCCACAAACACAATCAAATGGGTTTTTGGTGGTTTTTTTTTTTTTTTTTTGAAAGAATAATGGAAAATTCTGACAATGAAAAATATTGATATCTATCCTAACATTTGTTGGGCAGAAGAGATAATTTTCTGAGCATGTCAGTAAATACATAAATACAGTGGCTTCTTATCTTAAAATCTTCAATAATGGGGCATCCAGAATCAAAAAAGAAAAGAGGGGGAGGCAATGTGTCCTATTTCACAGAGCACTGGAACAGGACTCAGGAGTCTTGGGGTCTCCTCCCAGCTCTGCCACTGGCCTGCTGTTGACCTCCAGCAAGTCAGTCACCTCTCTGAGCCTCAGTTTCCCCATCTGTAAAATTGGGATAATGACACTGACCTCCTTTGTAGAGTGCTTTGAGATCTACCAAAGAACTGTGCTATGTCAGAATTAGATTCTATTATTATTAACAGGAAAAGGAAGACATACATAACCCTATTTCTCTTGGTGATTAAGTAAAA
>NW_023260516.1:0-21625 GCF_013100865.1 Trachemys scripta elegans
CCGTCTCCCCTCCAACCCCCACCCCTCCCATCTTCCCTCCATCCCCCGTCCCCATTCCAACCCCTGTCCCTCCTTTCTCCCCTCCAACCCCCACCCCTCCTGTCTCCTCTCCAACCCCTATCTCCCACCCGTCCTGTCTCTCCTCCAGCCCCCAGCCCCCACACTGTCCCATCTCCTCTCAAACCTCTGCCTCCTACCCCCATCCCATGTACCCTCCAACGGAGAACTACCTTTGGTGTGACAGCCCCGCCCCCCCCAAGGGTCGTACTCACTCTCTGGGGTTTCGCTTTCTGGCCCCGCCACCTCCTGGGTCGCACCTCTGACCCTCCAGTTCCTGGCCAATGGGAGTGTGGAGCTGGTGCTCAGAGGGGGGTGGCAGTGCACGGAGACCTATGGCCCCCCTGCCTACAAGCTGGACCTGCTGCTGGGTGGGGACTACTAGTTTGATTAGTAGTTTTACTAGACATTTTTACTGGCCGGCTGCCAGGGTCCCTGGGTGCTGAGCAAGGCGACCCAGTGCCTGGCATTCCCCGACCCAGTACTGAGTCGTGACCCAAACTTTGAAAACCTCTACACTAGGGCACAGGACCCATGCGATTGATACGCAGAGCAGGGCCCAGCCCCTCCAGCAGGGGGCGGCAGGAACACGAACACACACACGCACACGGCTACTCCTGGGGGAATGCTGCACTTCTGTGGACACGCAGAATTCTTCTGTCCTGCATAATGTTGTTTTTCCTGCATAAAATACATTCTGCCCAAGAAGTGCTGCAGTTCCTCATTGTGCCCACCAGAGGCTGCTGTGGCACCACAGCAGCCAGCAGCATGAACACAGCCCACAGTTTTAGTGCCACAGCGGCCCCTGGTGGGCAAAAGGCCAAACTGCAGCATTTCTGGGGCAGAATGTATTTTAAGTGGGGGAAAAAATTCTCTGCCTGCCCCGTGCTGCAGAATTCCCCCAGGAGTAGACGCCAATTGTGTTTTATCTCCATCAGCTGGGGAAGGAGAATCAGTTGAGTGGGGAATGATCACAAGTGAATCAGAGTTCGCTGGTGTAGCAGGAACTGCTGGGTAGGGTCACACTGGGAACTATTGCTGAGCTCGCCTGGACAGTAACTACCATTGGCTGAATTCAACCCACTTCCTGGGCAACAATTTACATTCATGGAGCACCAGGATCTGGAGTTAGAACGTCCAAGGCACTAGGGCAGAACCCACCGCTCTACGGTCCCTTCGCCGCTTCTCTGATTGCAGCCTCTGTAGGTCTCGAGTTCGGAGGCAGAGTTCTTAGGAT
This sequence comes from Trachemys scripta elegans, assembly GCF_013100865.1. NCBI lineage: Eukaryota > Metazoa > Chordata > Testudines > Emydidae > Trachemys > Trachemys scripta. Next base: position 1,295 of record NW_023260516.1, read on the forward strand.
GGTTTGTTGCAGCTTGAGCCATCCTCTTGTGCAGTCTGTTGGCTGCTCTGAGTAGGGTGACCAGATGTCCTGATTTTATGGGGTCAGTGCCGATATTCAGGGTTTGTCTTATATACGCGCCTAAACCTTCCACCCCATCCCGACTTTTCACCCTTGCTATCTGCTCACCCTAGTTCTGAGTTCCAGCTCAAATTAAGACAGCTAGTCCTCCATGCCATCTCTGTCCCTTATCAATGGGACTTTCTCCCTGCCAGCTCTGTGTCTGGCACCCTTCTGATGACACAGCTCAGCCATGAGGTCCCTTTCTACTGGCTCCCCTCTCCCTGGGTCCCTTCATTTCTGGTCCCGGTTGCTACCTCGCTGGCTGCCGGTGTCTCTCTCCAGGTGCTGGGCAGCCTCTCTCCAAACTCTACCAGACATTTCCGCCAGGAGTGCTCCGAGCTGCGGGGAGCTGCTGCCTGCTGTCCCATCTGTTTTCTTTCTCACTCTACTTCAGCTGCCCACGAATCCTTGGGGTTCTCTCCACCACAGCTGTTTCATGGCTGTTTTCAAGGAATCTCCCCTCCCTCAGCCCCAATCTCCAGCTGCTGCTCCTTATCCCAGCTGGGAACCCCCCAGTGACTCCATCCCCACACCCCAGCCAGGTGTCCCCTCTGCTTGGCCCAGGGCTCAGGGCAGAGCCTGGCTCTGAGCACCAAGATCCCCTGAGGGTCCAGCTGGGTTTGAGGCTGGGAGCAGGGACTATGAGCTGGGCCTTCACCTGCTACCACCAGCTCCATGGAGTCGCTGGGCTCTGACCAGACGGGCGGGTCCCACTTGGTGCTATATCGGCATCTCTAACTCCCTGTGTCTCTCCGGCTCACGTTGCGAATGGGAAACTCAGCCACATCCCCAGCCGGCTCAGTGTCCTGCAGCACGTTCAGGTTTCCATCATGGTCGAGAAGGAACGTCACGGTCTGGTGCCGACCCCGACAGTGGACAGTCACAGCTCCCTCCCGGGCGACCCCCAGCTGGGGCTCAGGGAGATGGAGGGTTTGGGGTAGTAGGTTTCTGCAGTGAGAAGGAGACCAGATGTGAGACAGACCCCGGCACAGTCACTGCTCCCTGTCCTTGCCATACAGAGACGGGGCCCCTGGGAGAAAACCAGCCAGAGGAACCTCTCCGAGATCCCAGAGATTCCTGGGAGCTACGCCCGAAACTGCCCAAGGACCTAAATCCAGAGCACCCCTCTGTACCCGTCTATCTACTTAATGGCCCCCCCAGCCCAGTGTCCCCATCCCCCTCCCCGACCCCCCATGGGCCCATCTAGCCAATATCTCCCCCCAGATGAGTACACAGCAACCACCAGTAACTACTGCATCTCTGGGTCCCTGTAGCACTGGTGAGACTGCAACTGGAATACTCTGTACAGTTCTGGTGTCCATGTTTTTAAAAGGACGGTGAAAAATTGGAGGGGGGGCATAAAAGAGCCACAAAAATCATGTGAGAGCTCAAGAATGTGGCTTAAAGTGAGATATTTCAGGGGCTCCATCTCATTTGGCTGTGGAAGAAGATTGAGAGGTGATTTGATTACGGTGGAGAAACACCTTCCTGGAGAGAAAATAACAAGTCCCAAAGTGCTCTTTAATCGAGCCGCGAAAGGCAGAACAAGAACCAGCGGCTGTCAGCTGAAGCCAGAGACATTCAAATTAGAAGCCAGGCACCAATTTTTAACACAGAGGGTGGTTAACCACTCGAACAAATTACCAGGGGAAGTGGTGGATTCTCTGTTTCCTGATGTCCTCACATCACAACTGGGTGTCTGTCTGGGAGGCGTGTTTTAGTGAAACACAAGCTATTGCGCTTAATATGGGGGTAAGTGTGTGAAACTTCCTGGCCTGCGAAATACAGGTCAGATTAGATCAAATGGTGACCACGTCAGGCCTAAAAATCTCTGAGTCTATGAAGTGTGCGGGGGGAGGAACAGATCCTGCTGTTTTACTGTTTCACCTGCTTGTTCCCTAGAATCACTAGTGAGCAGTGGGGTGATTTGGGGAGCAGCTGAGACACCCGAACAGGCCGGCCAGGGGCAGACACCAGCCCTGCGAGGGAGAGGTGGGCGTGGCAGTGACTTCACAAGGGCCTTGGGCAGGAACTCAGCCTATTGGGCAAAGGTGGTGAGGCGGCTGTGACCTCACAGAGCTCCCTTGACATCAGACATGCAATACAGGGGGGCAGGGCAGGGGGAACCTCAGAGACCCCTGTGGCCTTGCTGCAGCAAACCTCCTGCTCGCCGTCTCTCCTGGAGGATTTGTGTTCACGCACCTGAGTGCTAAGGAGGAGCTTCTGTGGGAGTTTTCTCCTTTCCAGCTTGATTCTGTCCAAAGCAGACACCCCCTGTGGAGAAGGTAAGATTCTCAGTGAGGGTTGGAACATTTCAGTCTGATCCAAACATTGCCAGCTGAGTGCTGGGCTCGGAAAACACAAGGTAAGTTGGCAGGAAAATGTCGCACCTAGAAATAACTGGGTAACTAATGGGTCTCAAAATGTAATTGTAACTGAGGAATGATTCTCGGACAGGTATCTTTCTAGTAGGGTCCTGCAGGGATCGGTTCTTGGCCCTACACGATTTAACATTTTGATCAGTGACTTGGAAGCAAATATAAAATCATCTCTGATAAAACCTGCAGATGACAGACAGATTCGGGGAGCAGTAAATAACAGACAGGACACGTCATTGATACAGAGGCACCTGGATTGTTTGGGAAGCTGAGCACAAGCGACATACCTGTTAGTTTGTCAAATGTAAAGTTATACCTCTAGGAACAAAACATCTAGGCTATATGTACAAGATGGGGGGCTCCATCCTGGGAAGCAGTGACCCTGAAAGAGACTTGGGGTCATGTTTGCTAATCAGCTGACCAGGAGCTCCCACCGGGACACTTTGGCCAAAATGGCAAATGCGATCTTTGGATGCCTACACAGCAGAATCTCAGCTAGAAGTGGAGAGGTGTATTTGGCACTGATGTGACCACTACTGGAATATTGTGTCCAGTTCCGGTGTCCACAATTTGAGACGGATGCCAATAAACTGGAGAAGGTTCAGAGAAGAGCCACAAGAATGATTAAAGGATTAGAAAACCTGCCTGATAACGATAGACTCAAGGAGCTCAATCTATTTAGCTGAACAAAGAGACGGTTAAGGGATGAGCATAAGGGAACAAATATTGGCTAATGGGCTCTTCACTTTAGCAGACACAGGGATAAGAAGATCCAATGGCTGCAAGTTGAATCTAGACAAATTCAGACTGGAAAGAAGGGGAACATTTTTAACTGACAGGGTTTGGAACAATTTACCCAGGGTTGTGATGGATCCTCTATAACTGGCATTTTTAAAATCAAGATGGGATGTTTTTCTAAAAAATCTGCTCTAAAACAGGAATTATTTGGAGAGACGTTCCATGGCCCATGTAATACAGAAGGTCAGACGAGATGATCAGAGTGGATCTTTCTGGCCTTGGAATCTATGATTCACTGGGGCCTTTGGAATTTGTCCTTTTTCGCTTGCCTTTACCTCCCTTCCTCCTGTCTTTTCTTTTCTCTTTTCTTGTCCCTGCTGCTCGTCTTCCTGACGAGGGTGGGGCTGTTCACCAGCTGTCCTTGTGAGAGGTCCTTGCAAAGAGCTGCCCTGGAATTGTGTGCTGATGGTGATCTCCGCCACAATGATCTCCTATGGGGACTGATGCTGTCGTCTGTTCCCTTGCTCAGCTCCCAGCCCAGAGCATCTCCACACTGATGGGCTGAGCTTGGGGTTCTCACTGAGTTAACAGGGAGGAGACTCAGGTCCCTGTTGGCTGAGTGCAGCGAGCCTGAAGCTCAGTTCAATGGCATTTCTTTGTCTGTCTGTCACACGATAATTTTTGAAGACAATGTTAAATTGATTCCAAAATTTCTGGGCATCGCTGGGAAGAACCTTGTTGATTTTGGTGACAATTGGAAAACAGCAACACCAGAAAAGCCTGATTTTCTGCACCAAGCCCATTAAATTGGTGCTGTAGGCAGAGGCGCTTTGTGACATCGGAGTTAACTCAGCCAGTCAGTGGTAACTGTCTCCAGGTGATTTGCATAATTCAACCCCATTGGTTAAAATGAGTCAACCTGCGGGTTTCAATGGGGAGAGCTGAGGCTGACCCAGGCAGGTGGCAGGGTTAGTGGAGGGAGTGAGTGATGGGCGGGTTGCTGAGTTGTGGTCGATGTCACAAGGTTACTGCTCAGCTCCTCTGTCTGCAGCGCCACATGGGCACCGACTGCCGAGGGGAAGTTTTTGTTGATCTGAAACTTCTAAAACAAGAAGAACGGACGAGGAATGGCTCAGATGATTTGACAATAAACTATAGGGTTTGGAGCATTATCCCGTGTAATTGTTACTGGTTCAGGGATAGAAACTGGGCCTACAGAAACAAACAAGTGTCCGACCCTCTAGTTAGTCTCTTTTAAGGTCGATTAAATAATTTTCAATGAATTATTGATAGGATGAATTTTGCTGCCTTCTCTCCTATTACCAAATACGATCACTTTATGATTCTCTTGAATGTGGAAGTTCTTCTAAAATCAGGGTGAATAAAAGTGATTTTTTGAAAAACAAAAAGCGACAAAAGGGATTTTAAAAAAATTTCAATTGGATTATTTTTATTTCTATTAAAACAGTTTTTTTTAAAAAAAACAAGACTATTGGGGATTAAATTTGAAATTATGACAACCCATGTTAATGACTAAACTTCCTATAGTTTAGTCTATGTTTGCTGCCCAGTTTTAATGGAAGTCAAACCGCTGAATTCGTGGAAGTCGTTGGCCGAGCACCTGGAACCAGAGTTTGTTGAAAGGGTAAAACCAGCTTTTGACAACAGTAGCCTCTTCTGCAGGCACAGAAAGAATCTTTTCTTCAGTTCAGTGTATTCAGCTAATTCAGTTCAAAGACACGTTCATTCAAATTTCCGATACTGACGGGGAGTTGAGAAAGCAGGAAAGCTTCTTTTCCTCTTCCAATCTATGAATAAATACTACATGTGGGGGTTCAAATCTGAGAGATACGATGACTAGAAACAATCAGTTCATTTCACTAACTGCAGATACCTCCTTACATCAGTTAGGTTTAAATGAAAAATACATTCACGCTTTACTTTTCTAACAATTGCTTAGGTAACTTAGAGACTCTTTTTCTTCGTGTTTCACTGCCCGGTTCTTCCTGTAACTTTCCCCCTCATGCCTCTGTCTTTCCTCTGTCTGCTTCCTCCTGTTCCTGCCATCTCTGTCTCTTCTCAACGGGACTTTCTCCCTGCCAGCTCCCTGCCTGGCCCCTTCCATGACACAGCTCGGCCACCGGGTCCTTATCCACTGGCTCCCCGCTCACTGGGTCCCTGCATTTCCTTAACACACACACACACACACACACACCAGAACTGAAGCCCCTAGAACCTGAAGTGCTAAAACAGCTTTAGACAGCAGTAGCCTCCTTTGAAAGCACAGAAAGAAGATTTTCTTCATTTTAGTTTATTCAACTAGTTCAGTTCAATGACAAATTCGCTGGATTTAAGAAACCCCTGGGGAGTTGACCAAGCAGGGTCCCTATACCCTATATCACTCCCGTACCCCTATATCACCCGGGGGGTGACTGACCGACCCGAACCTCCATGCCCAGCACTCTCTGCCCTCCACACCTGGCCAGGCCCCTGGGGATGGACCCGCCTCTCTTGGTACCTGGTGCCATGTCTTCCTGAGCCAACACGTGTGTGGGGGGGGGAGGGGAGATACAGGGTCACATGCCTCCTTCCCGATTTTTGCCAGGGTTCACACCAGAACGTAGCCAGGAATAGCTTCAGTTATCTGAGCTGGAACTCAGAACAGCAAACAGAGATGGCACAAGAGGATTTCTCAAGATATAACGAACCATCTTAAGAACTCTGCCTCTGAACTCAGAACTGTCACGGACTCACATGCCGTGCCCACTCTTGGCCCCATGTGGTCCGTGGGGGGAACTCCCTTCAGTGAGACAGCCCTTCTCCCGGAGGCCCACTCTCTCTCAGGGGTTAAGCCCCTCCACCTCCTGGAACCGCACCTCTCAGAGCCTTAGCACACTTGTTTCTCGTCATGGGCCCCCACAGGAATCCACTTGCTCTGGACCCCCGGGGCCTCCACTTACAGAGGGAATAATGCAACCTGTTCTCTAGCCCAGAGCAACTCTCAGCCAGCGTAAAACAGGAGGGTTTATTGAGAGTTGAACACAGCACAGGAAACTCTCAGGGCCTCAGGCCTGGCCTCCCTCAGCACAGTACATCTAACTCTCCCCTGCATCCAGGTGGCCTCTGCCTGCTCCCCCTCTCCAGTCCCAAGCCCCCCGTGCTTTCCAGCTGAGATTAGGGTTACAGTTTTCTCTGACCAAAACTTTGACTCCACTATGTCTTCCTGAGAAGTTTGCAGCTCCATCAGATGCACAAGCAGCCATCTGTTTGGGGTTCAATTGACAAGCATTTAACTCTTCTAAGATGTCACAGATGCAGCCAATGTGTCTTCTATAACCTGAACATCTAGAATGCATCTACCGGCCTACCACAGACATCAAGATAACGTACACAAAGTCTTAATACTTGATGCCCATTTGCATCGGTGCATTCATCAGCCATGTATGCCCATATTTTGAATATGGTGGGAGAGTTCTTCACTTTTTCCACTCCTGAGTCTTTCACTGGTGCACTGCATGCTTCTAGAGAGTCAGTTGAGTTTCTTGCAGAAAGATAATGAGCATTTGCCAGTCCACCAGTGTTCAACTTCAGGATGAACAAGTGACAGTGCACTTAACATTGGCCTCCAGTTTGTAGTGTGTGGTATCTCTTGCTTAAATAGAAAGTAGGATGCCACAGCCATGTTTGTTCACATGAACTGTGTTGTGTCTCCAGCATTCTTAGCAGCCTCATTAAGTACTTCTAAAATTGGCTTTGACAGTGGGCTTATAAGGTTTTATGCATGTTGATGCAGTCCAGCGGTATGGTGGTTTGCAGCCTTTTCATATATGTTGCCAGCATTGGTTTAGCTGATCAGTCTGGCAAAAGAAAACTGCATGCAGTTCTGGTCACCCCGTCTCCAAAAAGATGGATTGGAATTGGAAAAGGTACAGAAAAGGGCAACAAAAATGATTAGGGGTATGGAACAGAGTCCATAGGAGGAGAGATTAAAAAGACTGGGACTTTTCAGCTTGGAAAAGATACGACTAAGAGGGGATATGATAGGGGCTTATAAAAACTTGATTGGTGTGGAAAAAATTGAATGAGGAAGTGTTATTTACCCCTTCACTTAATGCAAGAACCAGGGGTCACCCAATGAAATTAATAGGCAGCAAGTTTAAACCAAACAAAATAAAGTATTTCTTCACACAACGCAGTCACCCATGGAACTTTTTGCCAGGGATGTTGTGAAGGCCAAAATCATAACAAAGTTCAAAAAAGAACTAGATAAGTTCCTGGAGGTTAGGTCCATCAATGGCTATTAGCCAGGATGGGCAGAGATGCAACACCATGCTCTGAGTGTCCCTAGCCTCTGTTCAACAGAAATTGGAGTGGACGATAGGGATGGATCGCTCGCTGATTCCCTGTTGTGTTCATCCCCTCTGAAGCACCAGGGAGGGGCTAGTCATTGAGTGCCCGGCCCCCCAGTGCTCTGGGCCCCCCGCAGATGCAGGCGGTGCCCTCCCCATGCTGAGCCCTGCTACAGCCCCACTCCCCACTGACAGCCCTGAGTAGAGACTGGCCCGGCTGGGCCAGCAAGTGGGACCCCGGCACCCTCCAGGGGCTGCTCGGTGGGGAGCCCGACATGCCCAGCCAAGGGGCGGCTCCTTTAGCTGGTACCGCAGGGGCTGGTGCTCGCAGCATTGGGGGTTCAATCCTGGGGTGCCGCTGTCAGGTCGGGAGCTGTTTGGGGGGGAGGCAGGGGTGTTTGGGGACAGGGGGGATTGTGCCGGCATCTCAGCCCCCCAAGGGGAAGGGGAAGCGGCTCACCCCGGGGAGATTCTCTTCTCCGCATGGCTGAATCCAGGCTCCTGGAGGTTCAAAGAGATGGCGGGTTAGAGGGGCCTGTGTCGCCCTGGGCCCAGCCCCTGGGGGGAGCAAGGGGCACAGAACGGGGGGGTCACCTCACCTAGGGCGCCCCCCTTGGGCGGCTGTAATAGGCCTCAGCCAGGATAAGCCCCAGGATGAGCAGGACCGCGGCGCCCAGCACCAGGTGGGTGATGTTGGCGCGGGTGAAATCCAGGTGCCCCGGGGGGGGCTGCTGTGGGGGGAAGGGAAGTGTCACTAGGTGGCTCGGATGGGGAGATCAGCAACTGCCCTGGGAGTGGAGCCCCCAACACCCCCCCATCCAGCAGGTCCAGTGCAGCCCCCCCCGGGGCTCTCCCAGCTGCGGCATCTCTGGAGCCTCCCTGGGGCTGGACCCCTCAGGGAAGGCCGTGTCCTGCTGTCCTGGGGGCTAAGCCTCAGCTTCCCCGGTTGAGGGAGCTCCCAGGTGGATGAACTGCCCCCGAGACACCCGGCACCCCAGTACTTGGCCGGGGGATGGGGACAATCAGAGCCTGAGGGTCTTATTAAGCTGTTTTCAGTGAAGCCTGCAGCTTTTGAGGGACGTAGTTCAGACCTGGGTCTGTGTTTGTAGCAGGCAGGCGTGTCTGGCTCAAGGCACTGACGTCCCAAGCTGGCAGGGAAAACAGGCTCAGAGGAAGTCTCAGCACATCAGGTGGCAGTACCCAAGGGGGTTTCTGTGATCCAACCCGTCACAGGTGGCATGTAATTGTCCCAGGTCCCTGGGTGGGGGCTCGAGCTGGTTTTACATTGTGTTATTGAAAAGGAACCCCTAGATACTGAACCCGGCCCCTGTTGCTGCCAACTCTGACGGGCAGAAGAGTTACATATGAATAAGCCTTTAGATTTTAGATTCTAAAGGATTGGCAACTGCGTGATTTGTGGGTAAGATCTGATTTGTACATTGACCTGGGTCTGGGGCTTGGTCCTTTGGGATCGGGAGAACCTTTTTTCTTTTACTGGGGTATTGGTTTTTATAACAATTCACCCCCATAATGAGTGGCACTGGTGATGATAGTGGGGAACTGGAGTGTCTGAGGGAATTGCTTGTGTGACTTATGATTAGCCAGTGGGGTGAAACCAAAGTCCTCTCTGTTTGGCTGGTTTGGTTTGCCTTAAAAGTAAAGGAACTCCATTTGGGGGCTGTAACTGCCCTGCTCTAAGCAATTTGTCATGAATTGACACTCTCAGAAGTGTCCCACCAAAGCCAGCATCATTACAGCATTTGGGCCGGGAGCCCTGTTCTCTGAGGGATGAATTGTTCCATTTCTCCCACTCACCTTCTCCCCCCAGCTCCGGGGGTCCAGCTGGGTCGGTTTCCTCTGTGGGATTAAAACGAGCATCGGCTGAGAAGGGAGATGGATGGAACCGAGCACCCAGGCCCAGGTGGAAAGAGGCTGAAACGGTGACACTGGTCGGCCCACAACACGGCGTTTCTAACGGCTTTAATTGCCCGGGCTGGGGGGGAGTGAATTCAGCGCTGCAGCCCCTGCTGGTTGGGCAGCCCCTGGGCCCCGACTCCTCTGCGCATCCCCAGAGCAGGGGCACCCAGCCCACAGATTTCCTGTGGAGCCCTACTCCTGGGGGAATTCTACACAAAATATCTGAAAATTCAGCAAAATTCTGCATATTTTATTTGTCAAAATAACACAATATAATCCTGCCAGTTTCAATTATTTTGGTCATTTATTTCAAAATATCTGTCAGCGAGTATGTCTGTAACTATACAGACCCCCTCCACCCCCCAAAAAAAAGATTCTGGTAATTTTTTTTTTTTTTTGACAAATAGTTTCCTCTCTAGGCATATTAACATAGACCCTTGAGAAATTCATTTAAATCACTTGACAGAACTGTAAAAAGCAACAAAGAGTCCTGTGGCACCTTATAGACTAACAGATGCATTGGAACATAAGCTTTCGTGGGTGAATACCCACTTCGTCAGATGCATGGGTTCACCCACGCATGACAGAACTGTATTTCCTGCACCCGACTGAAGTAGTGGAAAGGCTTGGGGGAGTCAGGGGTAACAGAGAAGGTGAGGGAGAGGGAAGGAGCCTGGGAGTGAACCTGGAAGGTGGTGGGTGTGGGCAGGAGAAGGTTTTTTTTTAGGCAGGGGGATTGTTAGGGAGCTGGGAAGCCTCCTCCATGCAGACCCTGGCTGACCTGAAGCCTCTTCCATTCAGTCAGGCACATCAGCCCCTGTCCCACAACCTCCATCCCCATGTGTCCCTGCAGCCTCCTCCCCCATCCCTAGACTCAACGCTGTCACCCCACTAGCTCCTGAGCCCCAGTCTGTGACCCCCTCAGCAGCCCTGGGTGCCCCACTCTGCCCTAACCGGGCTCTGGGGGCAGATGCTGTGATGAACTTCTGCTCCTGTGGGAATTCTGCAGCATGGGGCAGGCAGAGAATGTTTTCCCCACAGAAAATAAATTCTGCCCCAGAAGTGCTGCAGTTCCACCTCTTCCCACCAGAGGCCGCTGTGGCCCCAGAACGGCCAGCTCCGTTCATGCTGTTGGCTGCTCTGGCACCACAGCGGCCTCCAGTGGGCAAAGGGTGGAACTGCAGCACTTCTTGGGCAGAATGGAGTAACCTGGGCAAGTCACATGTCCATGCATGACTGAGTTTCTTACCAGCCAAGCCATATTCCTGGGACAGCCCCAATGTGGATTGGCATCTTTGAGTTCATTGTTGGCTTAAGTGGTTCTTGATTAGGCACTTAATTTGCAAATCTTTTCTCAAGAAGATGACGAAATGCTTTACTAAGGCTATCAAGCAACTATAGAGCCAATATTCCTAACTTCAAGTAGAAAAAAGATACATGCATATAAATAGGAGGAATGTATCCAGTAGATCATAAACTTTACATAGATATGTTACATGGCATAGGTAGTTGTAACAATGTGGTTCCGGCAGGACCCAACTGAGAGCGCCAATTCAGGACCAATTGCTTAAAACAGAGCAGTTACAGCCCAAGGCTGGAGTTTTTCCACCTCTAAGGCAAACCAAACCAGCCAGACTAAGAGGACTTTGGTCTCACCCCACTGGCTAACCACAAGTCACACAAGCAATTCCCTTAGACACTCCAGTTTCCCAGTATCACCACCAGTGCCACTTGTTATGGGGACAAATGGTTATGAAAACCAATACCCCAATAAAAAGAAAAAGGTTCTCTTGATCCCAAAGGACCAAGCCCCAGACCCAGGTCAATATACAAATCAGATCTTACCCACAAATCACGCTACTGCCAATCCTTTAGAATCTAAAATCTAAAGGTTTATTTATAAAAGGAAAAAGATATAGATGGGAGCTAGAATTGGTTAAATGGAATCAATGACATACAGTAATGGCAAAGTTCTTGGTTCAGGCTTGTAGCAGTGATAGAAACTGCAGGTTCAAATCAAGTCTCAGGAGTACATCCCCAGCTGGAATGGGTCATTCAGTCCTTTGTTCAGAGCTTCAGTTTGTGGCAAAGTCCCTCCAGAGGTATGAAGCAGGATTGAAGACAAGATGGAGGAGAGGCATCAGCCTTTTTATAGTTTTTTTTCCAGGTGTAAGAACACCCTTTGTCATTACTGTGCAAAATTACAGCAAAATGGAGTCTGGAGTCACACGGGCCAGTCCTTGCATACTTTGCTGAGTTGCAAGGCATATTTGCCTTCTCTCAATGGGTCAGTTGTATAGCTGATGGTCCTTAATGGGCCATCAAGTAGGTTAGGCAGAGCTAACACCAACTTGTCTGGGAAGTTTTCCAGAACCATAGCATAAATTTGAAATATATGCAGTATAGAGCCAATATTCATAACTTCAACTACAAAATTGATACACACATATAGGCAGCATAATTATAACCAGTAAACCATAATCTTGTCTTAGACACCTCATTTGACCCCCTCATACAAGATTTGGTGCCACTACAGGACTTTGGTTGCAACCATGTTCTATATGGTCCCAGTTCAAATCAATAACGTGACACCCCCAACGCAAAATTGATGCAGGAAGGGATGACACAAACATCACTGACTGCATCCCAAGAGCTCCCCATCCTTGGGTCTGTCTCACTACAGCTAGTATTGGGTTAGAAGCCCGTACCAGTGTATAACAGAAATGGTTTATTAAAGTCATGTTCAGTAACATGATTGAATCTCTTTACAAACTTAAGGTAAAACTTAGTTAGAACAATAGTGGATTGGATCTGCTCTTGCAGCATGGTTCCTGTGTGTCTCAAGTGACCTTGCCAAGAGCTAAAGAAAACAGCTACTTTGTTCATACAAGCTCTGGCAAATGTTTGGAACCCAGTTAACATCAAGTCAACGTAGCTATTAACATTGTTCATAGTACAGGAATTTGGGCATTTAGCCATGCAAGCAATATGGCAGTGTGCCTCAGTTTCCCTTTTTATACAGCACATCAGGTCTGGAATGTCTTTTCCCCCGTGAAAAGTTCCAAGACTGTTTACAGGCATTAAGTGTGAAAAATCAGTATAACAAGGCCTTTTAACATAACGTGTGTTCTCATGTATTCCTTTTAACATGTTCAAGGGATTTTCCAAAAGATTAGGCACATTGTACATTTTTCAGTTTGGGATAATAGCAACACATTAGTTACAAAAATTACCATTAGGAATAACAACAAATTCATTGCAAGTGTCCATTTCCAATCATGTTTGTTATGCCACACCTTTGGCTCAATACCATTGGAGTTTGGGCATTTTAGGGTTAACCTGTGGCTTCCCTTTGCAAAATTCAGTTTTCTCTTTCCCCTTTGTTCTGCAGGATGAAACCCTGATTTCTCTTGCTTAACAGAATTCACTGGCTGATTGGGTGGGCTCTCTGTGCTAACAGCTATTAGCAAGTCTTTCCTCTCCCAGCCAGGCAAGTAATTTGCATTACCACAGACGGGAGCCAGTCCACCAGTTTTTATATCCTTAACTGCTATCATTTCCAAGGCTGGACTCTGTCTTAAAGAGATACCACACAAATCCAAAGAGTCTGAGGGTGAGAGTTTGCTTGCTCTCCCCTGCATCCTCAGGCATTTAGCGATAAAACTGTTCTGCTCTGACACACCAGTAACCAAATCTGTCCTCAGACCCTGAAGCAAAGACTGCTCACTTAAAGAATTAGCATGGAGACAGTCCTGTCCCAACACCATTGTCTTCCCAACAAGCTGGTCAAGCCCAGGCACTTGGTCATAGGGCTGTTCAACTTTCTTAACAGCTTTTATTCCATCTGAGACCTTCTCAAAGCTACCCACCCTGGATCTTTCAAAAGGAAAGTCAGTGGATCCATTCACAACAGAACATTTCTGGCTGTTAGGAACTGAAACTTCCCCGATTAACTCACTTTTACACCCTTCAGTTGCAGGAAACTGCTTGCACAGATTACCAGGAGGATTCCTTCCCTTATGATCAAAGAACAGGAGTACTTGTGGCACCTTAGAGACTAACAAATTTATTTCATCATAAGCTTTCGTGGGTTACAGCTCACTTCTTCGGATGCATAGAATGGAACACACAGACAGAAGATATTTATACATACAGAGAACATGCAGAGGTGGGCAGGGCCGGCTCTAGGCACCAGCAAAACAAGCTGGTGCTTGGGGCGGCACGTTTTTAGGGGCGGCATGGCCGGCGCCAGAATGCCGCCCCTAAAAATGTGCCCTGGCCACCCTAGCTCACCTCCGCTGCTGCCGCTCGCACGCCGCGAAACAGCTGATTCGCGCGCCGCTGCTCCCCCTCCCTCCCAGGTTTGAAAGCCTGGGAGGGAGGGGGAGACTCTCAGTGGCCGCGGTGCCCGTGCCACTTCTCCCCCTCCCTCCTAGGCTTGAAAGCCTACGGGGGGGGGGAGGCAGGGCTGGGGATTTGGGGAAGGGGCGGAGCTGAGGTGGGGCAAGAAAAAAACGGGGGGGGCAGCCAAAATTGTTTCTGCTTGGGGTGGCAAAAATCCTAGAGCCGGCCCTGGAGATGGGAGTAGCCATACCAACTGTAAGAGGCCAATCAATTGAGATGAGCTATCATCAGCAGGAGGGAAAAAAACAACCTTTGAAGTGATAATCGAGATGACCTATAGAAGGTGTGAGGAGAACTTAACATAGGGAAATAGATTCAATTAGTGTAATGACCCAACCATTCCAGTCTCTGTTTAAACCTAAGTTAATTGTATCTAATTTGCATATTAATTCGAGTTCAGCAGTCTCTCTTTGGAGTCCGTTTTTCAAGTTTTTTTGTTGCAAAATTGTCACCTTCAAGTCTGTCACTGAGTGATTAGAGAGGTTGAAGTGTTCTCCCACTGGTTTTTGAATGTTATGTTTCCTGATGTCAGATTTGTGTCCATTTATTCTTTTGCGTAGAGACAGTCCGGTTTGGCCAATGTACATGGCAGAGGGGCATTGCTGGCACATGATGGCATAGATCATGTTGGTAGATGTGCAGGTGAACGAGCCCCTGATGGTGTGGCTGATGTGGTTAGGTCCTGTGATGGTGTCACTTGAATAGATATGTGGACAGAGCTGGCATCGGGCTTTGTTGCAAGGATATGTTCCTGTGTTAGTCTTTATGTTGTATGGTGTGCAGTTGCTGGTGAGTATTTGCTTCAGGTTGGGGGGCTGTCTGTAAGCGAGGACTGGTCTGTCTCCCAAGATCTGTGAGCGTGAGGGATCATCTTTCAGGATAGGTTGTAGATCTCTGATGATGTGCTGGAGAGGTTTTAGTTGGGGGCTGAAGGTGACGGCTAGTGGCGTTGTGTTATTTTCTTTGGGCCTGTCCTGTAGTTGGTGGCTTCTGGGTTCTCTTCTGGCTCCGTCAATCTGTTTTTTCACTTCAGCAGGTGGGTATTGTAGTTTTAAGAATGCTTGATAGAGATCTTGTAGGTGTTTATCTCTGAGGGATTGGAGCAAATGCGGTTGTCTCTTAGAGCTTGGCTGTAGACAATGGATGATGTGGTGTGTCCTGGATGGAAGCTGGAGGCATGTAGGTAAGTATAGCGGTCAGTCGGTTTCCGGTATAGGGTGGTGTTTATGTGACCATCGCTTATTGGCACAGTAGTATTTAGGAAATGGACCACTATGGACGTAGAAGCCCTCTACACCAATATTCCACACAAAGATGGACTACAAGCTATCAGGAACAGTATCCCTGATAATGTCACAGCTAACCTGGTGGCTGAACTTTGTGACTTTGTCCTCACCCACAACTATTTCATATTTGGGGACAATATATACCTTCAAGTCAGCGGCACTGCTATGGGTACCCACATGGCCCCACAATATGCCAACATCTTTATGGCTGACTTAGAAGAACGCTTCCTTAGCTCTCGTCCCCTAATGCCCCTACTCTACTTGCGCTATATTGATGACATCTTCATCATCTGGACCCATGGAAAAGAAGCCCTCGAGGAATTCCACCATGATTTTAACAATTTCAATCCCACCATCAACCTCAGCCTAGACCAATCCGCACAAGCAGTCCTTTTTATAAGGCACTCTTATCCAAAGCAGTTTTCAATAGTTAGCTAAAGGTACAAACAATATTTGGAAAGATCATTAAGTGGTCTGCCGAGACCCCCAGCGATTTTCAAGTGGTCTGTGGGAAAAAAAGTTAGACTACAAAACCAATCAAGGTACCTCACTTTATTTTCATTTACTTGCAGAGGTGGCTGGGGCAGGGCAAGGAGAGGCCGAGGCGACCTAGAGGCCAATTGTGTTTTATCTCCATCAGCTGGGGAAGGAGAAATCAGTTCAGTGGGGAATGATCACAAGTGAATCAGAGTTCGCTGGTGTAGCAGGAACTGCTGGGTAGGGTCACACTGGGAACTATTGCTGAGCTCGCCTGGACAGTAACTGCCATTGGCTGAATTCAACCCACTTCCTGGGCAACAATTTACATTCCTGGAGCACCAGGATCTGGCGTTAGAACGTCCAAGGCACTAGGCCAGAACCCACCGCTCTACGGTCCCTTTGCAGCTTCTCTGTTCTTAGGCTGGTTAAAAGATCAATATACATACAGACATGAGTTCAATTCTTGAGGTTCAGATTCACAGCAGAGCTGGTGAGCTTTGTAGTTGCAAAGAGTTCCTTTAGAATTCAGTTCATAGGTCATCAATATCCAAATCTCAGATTCAGGGCGTACCAGCATGACTGGGACCATAGACGCCAACTCTGTGGGTGCTCCGGGGCTAGAGCACCCATGTGGAAAAAAGCAGATCTGAGATGACAGAATCAGGACCCAAGGATCTTTTATACAATTTCATGTCCCCTTTAACAAGTTGGGATTTCCTCGTGGAACAAAAGGTAAGGAGAATGACTTTGAAGGAGGTCCATCACTGGTACTTAGCTATACGGATTAACATAAGGCCATTTGCTTGTTCCTCCACCATTCACAGTACATTTCAAACAGAGATGAATACCGAGAGATCCCGTGTTCACTATTCATTTAAATGCTAGGATCTTCTTTTGAATGATCAGAATACAGCACAGACAGTGTGATAACTGAAGGGTGGGGGGTAACCCCATTTATGGACACCCAGCCAGCCAGTTAGCAGTAAAATCCCTCTTGGTGTCTGTTCTCTGCTTGCTTTACCTGTAAAGGGTTAACAAGCCCGCAGGTAAAAGGAAAGGAGTGGGCACCTGACCAAAAGAGCCAATGGGAGAAGGCTAGAACTTTTAAAATTTGGGAAAGAAACTTTCCCTTTGTCTGTTGTTCTCCGGAGAAGGAGACATGGAGCAGCAATGCTGTGTACGTCTTGAACCAGGTATGAAAATGCATCAGATCATACCTAGAATTACTTATTTGAACCCCCCAAATATGTAAGTAAATTAGGAATGTTTAGCTAGATGCGATCAGGTTTATTCTTTATTTTGGTTTGTGGATCTCCTCTGTGCTAACCCCAGATGCCTTTGTTTGCTTGTAACCTTTAAGCTGAACCCCCAAGAAAGCTAATTTGGGTGCTCAATTTTTGTGATTGTTTCTTTTAAGATCTAGCAAAAAGCCTAAGTTCCAGATGTATTTTTTTCCTTTGTGGTTTTAATAAAATGTACTGTACCTTTTTTAAGAACAGGATTTGGATTTTTGGTGTCCTAAGAGGTTTGTGCACATGTTGTTTGATTAGCTGGTAGCTAATTTCCTTTGTTTTCTTTCTCAGCTCTTCCCCGGGGCGGGGGTGAAAGGGCTTGAGGGCACCCCACAGGGAGGAATTCCCAAGTGTTCCTTCCTGGGTCCAAAGGGCTTTTTGCATTTGGATGGTGGCAGCATTTACCAAGCCAAGGTCAGAGAGAAGCTGTAACCTTGGGGAGTTTAATACAAGCCTGGAGTGGCCAGTATTCATTTTTAAAATCCTTGCGAGCCCCCACTTCCTGCACTACAAGTGACAGAGCGGGGATTCAACCTTGACAGACAGGGACTGTTGATTACATTGTCCATCCTACTCATGCATATGTAAACACACAAAACTGCAAACATTATCTCCCCACATGTCTTCTGTGGGTTATTTATTTTGCAGGATGTTTAACCCTTTCTAGCACTTGGTGTGCTCTTCATCTCCTCCTCTAAAAATCCTGTGGCCTTAGCTTGATCGCCTGACGCCACAGGCAGACTGGTAACATAAATCTGTCACGCTGGTAAGTGACCTTTTTGAGTTGATGCTGCTCTGTTATATGATGTACAGGTGACCTTTGCGCCGTATACTGTAGAAGTGGGTGAAGGGATAGAAATGTACAAGACTAGCTGTGTTTGCATGTGCTCCACATTTCCCTGTGCAGCTAAGCAGTGCAGTGGAACAGGGTGTTAATGCACACTGAGATTTCACTGGAATCCTCCAGAGAGATCTCTAGGAAACTTCCCTGGAGGTACTCGCCAATCCTCTGCCGAAGGTTCCTGGGCAGAGCAGCTTTGTTCCTTCCCCCATTGTAGGAAACTTTCCCGCACTGCTCATCAATCACTTGTGCAGGGACCAAAGCAGCACACAGGTGAGCAGCATAGGGACCGGGTCTGAAACCGCATGCATGCAAGCATCCTTGCTTCCCCTCAGGAGTGAGATATTGGCTTAAGTGACCCCTGCCTGTGGAAAACGGTGGCAGAATTTACAATCTTGTCCCTACTCACCTCCAGTGTTCCCCTTGAAACATCACCAACACTCTTTGCCCCAGTTTGAACACCCACCACCCACCCAGGCTGAACTCACATTTTTTAGGGTATTCCCCGAGATATGTGCTTTGCTCAGGGTCTGTGAGAAAGCAGTTGGTATGTGACAAGAGGTGTATTTTACTGTAATGATTCAGTGCTGTGCATAAACTAACAATCATGCTTCTGTGTATTGCTTCTTGTGCTTCTACCGATGTGGCCTTCAGGGGAACCCCCTACGCACCGGCGGAGCGCCTCCACCAGATAAAAAAATCAACAAGGTGAACCAAGGAGGACATGTTCTGGGAAGTGCTTCAGTCCTCAGAGGCAGAAAAAAGAGAACACAGGGACTGGAGAGAAATGGAAAGGCGGGACAGAAAGGAGAGTGAGGAGAGCATTCAAAAGGCCCATGAATGGATGATAAAAGTCATGGAGGAGCAAACAGAAACTCTGAAGTCTCTCATCACGCTTCAGTCAGAACAGATGTGTGCTTGCCCCCCGCTGCAGCCAATACAGAACTATTTTCCATGCCCAAATTCCTTCCACAACTTCCTTCGAACTTTCTGGAACATCTCGGTATCCCGTTCACTCCAACCCTTTGGAGAGCTTCCAAAATGATATCTGGATTTATACACAGCTATGACAGCCTCCACTGCCCTGCACTACTACCTCTCTTCCCACCAAGCCTTTTGTGCATGCTAATTGGTGTTTAATAAAAACAAACTCTCTGAAAGAGAACCAATCTTTATTTGTGTCCTACACCTAGTGATTACTGCTGGTACATGCAGTTTAATCATTTGCTTACATTGGGGGGAGGGATAGCTCAGTGGGTTAAGCATTGGCCTGCTAAACCCAGGGTTGTGAGTTCAATATTTGAGGGGGCCATTTAGGGATCTGGGGCAAAAATCTGTCTGGGGATTGGTTCTGCTTTGAGCACGGGCTTGGACTAGATGACCTCCTGAGGTCCCTTCTAACCCTATGATTCTACTGGTGCTCATTATCAAAATGTTGCCTCAAAGCCTCCCTGACTTGAATTGCCCCCCTGTGACAACGCGGTTCTGGCGGAACCCAACTGAGAGTGCCAACTCAGGACAAATTGCTCAAATAGGGAAGTTACAGCCCGAGGCTGGGGTTTTTTCCACCTCTAAGGCAAACCAAACCAGCCAGACTAGGAGCACTTCGGTCTCACCCCACTGGCTAACCGCAAGCCTCACAAGCAATCTCCTAGACACTCCAGTTTCCCAGTACTCCCACCAGTGCCACTCGTTATGGGGCAAATGGTTATGAAAACCAATACCCCAGTAAAAGAGAAAGGTTCTCCTGATCCCAAAGGACCAAGCCCCAGACCCAGGCCAATATACAAATCAGGTCTTACCCACAAATCACGCTGTTGCCAATCCTTTAGAATCTAAAATCTAAAGGTTTATTCATAAAAGGAAAAAGATAGAGATGAGAGTTAGAATTGGTTAAATGGAATCAATTACATACAGTAATGGCAAAGTTCTTGGTTCAGGCTTGCAGCAGCGATGGAATAAACTGCAGGTTCAAATCAAGTCTCTGGAATACATCCCCAGCTGGGATGGGTCCTCAGTCCTTTGTTCAAAGCTTCAGCTTGTAGCAAAGTTCCTCCAGAGGTATGAAGCAGGATTGAAGACAAGATGGAGATGAGGCATCAGCCTTATATAGTCTTTCCCAGGTGTAAGAACACCTCTTTGTTCTTACGGTGGAAAATTACAGCAACATGGAGTCTGGAGTCACATGGGCCAGTCCCTGCATACTTTGCTGAGTTACAAGGCGTATCTGCCTTCTCTCAATGGGTCCATTGTATAGCTGATGGTCCTTAATGGGCCATCAAGCAGGCTAGGCAGAGCTAATCTCAGCTTGTCTGGGATGTCACCCAGAAGCATAGCATAAGTTTGCCATACAGACAGTATAGAGCCAATATTCATAACTACAAAACTGATACACACATATAGACAGCATAATCATAACCAGTAAACCATAACCTTGTCCTAGACACCCCATTTGACCCTCTTTATACAAGATTTGGGTGCCACTACAGGACCTTGGTTGCAACAATGATCTATACGGTCCCAGTTTATGTCAATAACATCACA
>NW_023260516.1:36573-91947 GCF_013100865.1 Trachemys scripta elegans
TCCTGGGGGCAGTTAGGGTGGGGGGTGTCTCAGGAGAGTGCAGTCAGGGGACAGGTAGGGGGTAGGGGAATTCTGAGGGGGGCAGGAAGTGGGAGGGGGCGGGGCTAGGGTGGCACCCCGTGTCCTCTTTTTTGATTGTTGAAATATGGTAATCCTAGGGTTGGGGGTTCAGCCGGAGGAGGGGTGATAGCATCGGGGTCCCTCTCTCCGGACGCTCTGCTCAGGACATCTCTATGGAGCAGGGTCTGGATGGCCCGGGGGGCCCAGGAGACGGGGGTGGCAGCCACAACGGTGAAGAGAGTCTCTTTCTTTAAGGCCCCAAAGGGTGGTGGGTTGCACAGCCTGTCCCTGCAATATTTTGTGCGCCAATGAGGCCTCATTTCCAACACCCCAATTGTGGGTCACAGCTTTCTGCTCCCCCACTTCTCCCATGTCCCGGGCAGGCCCCAGCCTGGCCCGTGGGTTCTGTCCAGCGGCCGCTCGGGTTGGACTAATCCCGTCTTTCTGTCTCACCAACTTCCCCCCCCAACGTTCATTCGTCCAGATTCTCGTGACGCTGCCTGAACTTCTCACTCATCTTCTTCAGCTGAACCCACCACGAGGGGACATTTGGAGGCTCCGGTATCACAGCCACCCCCTGGGGTGGGGAGATTTGGGGGGCAGGGGAGAAGGAAGCTCTGGGGGTTTGTACAATAGAAATACAGGGCAGGGGAGGTCTAGAGAGAAAGGGGGGAGAGAAAAGGGGTTGGGGGACCCCGCTGCAGAGAAAGGAGGGGGACAGAGACCAGGGGTGCAGTAAGTGCTGTTATTCCAGCACCAGGGCCAGATGCAGCGTCCCCAAACACAGGGGCTGGGGGCTCTGTCTCAGGGCACTGGGGTGTGTGCGATTCTGCAGGATTAGGGGGGCCCAGCTTGGGGAAGGGCGCTGAGCCCTGGTGGTCCTGGGGGACTTAACTACCCAGCACCTGTTGGAAATAGGGGCAGCCCATCCATGTAGGCAAACTAGGCAGTCGCCTAGGGTGCTAAGATAAATGGCAATAAATTGAAATAAAAAAATAAAATGAAAAAGAATGAAAAAGATGAAAAAAAATAAAATAACATAGATGTCATTATTTCAGTTCCGGTGATCATACGGAAGGAATATGAATTATAATTCATTTCTCTACATTTCTGAGAATTATTTAATATGTCATATCTTTTATTTACTGCAAAAATAAATAATATTTTAGCGAATTTTTTTTTTCAATTTGCAACATAGGGTCAAGATGACCCACTCCACAATTTTGATACGCAATAACTCAGCCACAATGAAACACCCCCACCAGCGGCAAGAGCTGCAATGCTAGTGACACCTAACTCGACTATACATCAAGGTCGCATAGCCGGAAATTCATGTAGAGTGGAGATATCACAAGTTGATACATGTCAAATGGTCATTTTAACACACGTCGATGGTTAAGAATTGAGCAAATACTGTGGGAAATTGTGTTTCTTGGTGCCAAAGAATAAAGTCTCTCAGCATTATAAATCCAAAATGTGAGTATCTTTAAGCGATATTAAACCTTAGCGTTATTATCGGGCTGTATAATTATGAACTTTTCTTTGTTATAACTGGTTCACGT
Organism: Trachemys scripta elegans; assembly: GCF_013100865.1. Classification (NCBI taxonomy): domain Eukaryota; kingdom Metazoa; phylum Chordata; order Testudines; family Emydidae; genus Trachemys; species Trachemys scripta. The sequence goes on from NW_023260516.1 coordinate 38,196, forward strand.
GTAATAAATAAGGTCCATAAAGGAAAAGTAACAGCGTTAACACTTAATAGACTACGAAAGTGAAGATGTCACACTCCAAGCGGGTAACCATGAGGAAGGGGGTTACTTTCCAAACAACCTGTGTCGAGTTATAACATCCAAAAAGGTCATTTTGTTTCCATGTAAATGCTGTAACTAACTGTTTTAATAGGTAAGTGAGTGTATGTTACTAATCATTGAACTTTTAAGCAATGAAAAGACGTGCTGGGATGGCTGCAATGTGGTTTAAATCACCAACCATGTGGTGGGTGTGTCAGCCATCCTTAACGGTATAATGCGTGCAGTCGGGAGCACAGTACATAACAATATTCAAATGCCCCATGGCAGAAAGAGGAAAAAGAAAACTCTCAGGAGCTGAGTATCGTAAACGAAAGGGTGGAAAGGAAAAGGACCAAGCAAAACAGCAGGGATCCTTCCTGAAATATCTTCTCTTTAATCCAAATAAAGATGGAAGAAGTTTACAGCATCCAGAAGAAGGAATTTTACTTGGAGGGGAGGTTAGCTCACATCGGCAGGGAAGCAGTTTGGAACATCAAGATGAAGGTATATTATTTTGAGATGAGAGTAGCTCACATACACAAAAATGCAGTTTGGAAACTCAAGATGATGGAAACTTACTTCTAGATGAAGGCAGCTCACACCATCAGACTGATATGGAAGTGGAGAAAATGTATTCACCTTCAGAGACACATGCAGAAATTGAAGTAAACGAAGCAGAAGGAAGAAAGGATGAGGACGTTACAAACAAGTTACAGTATGGGGACCCAGCTTCATGGCCCAGATGTGATGACAGCGTGCAGAAAATTCTCATGGAACATGGACTCAAACAAGTTCATGAATTTCCCTTCCCTAAGGATGGAAATAAAAGAAAATTCTCTGCTCAGCATTACAAGAGAAAACTCATTCATGGGGAAGAAATTCAACAAAAGTGGTTACAATATTCAGTGTCGAAGAACACTGTGTTTTCCTTTTGCTGCAAGTTGTTTAGAAATCAAGCACTTGGTACATCACTTACTGAAAATGGTTCGAAGGACTGGAAAAACATATCTTCAATTCTCTCTTCACATGAAAAAAGTACAGAACATTTGGAATGTTTTCAAAATTGGAAAGAACTTGAATTACAATTTAAAAAAAGATGAAGAAAATTTACGTGTGATCAAGGAAAAAGAAGAATATTGGCAATAAATATTAGAGCATATGATTGCTTTAGTGAGAATTCTCAGTGGGCAAAATTTAGCATTCCGCGGCTACGGTAGAAATGAAAAATGATACACTCCAGGTAATGGAAATTTTTAAAAAATTGTTGAATATCTAGTTTTGTTTGATCCAGTCATGAAGGAGCATCTACATAAAATAACTGATAATGAAACACAGATTCATTACTTGGGAAAAAGATATGCAGAATGAACTGATTCTAGTCCTAGCAAATACCATTAAAAAGAAAATTGTAAAAGCTGCCCATTCTGCAAAATACTTTTCAATAATACCGAACTGTACACCAGATGTGAGTCATGTTGAATAAATGACGATGATCATTCGTTTTGTGGATATGGAAAAGTCTGCAGATGAAGATAATGTTGAAGTGCTCATAGAGGAACATTTTTTGGGTTTCGTACCACTGAAGGAGATGACTGGAGCATTTATGACTGAAACTATTCTACAAGAGCTTGAAACGATGTCATTATCTGTTAAAAACTTTAGCGGCCAAGGCTATGATAATGGGAGTAATATGAAGGGTAAAGACAATGGTGTGCAAAGGAGAATGATGGAAATCAATCCCAGGGCCTTTTTCGTTCCTTGCAGTGCGCATTCTCTGAATCTGGTTGTCAATGATGCTGCTAGATGCTGTTTGGAGGCAAGCAGTTTCTTTGACCTGGTGTAACGTGTTTATGTGTTTGTCTCAGGCTCAACACGCCGTTGGGAGATTCTGACTCGCCATGTGAATTCTCTAACTGTGAAACCACTTAGTCCAGGGGTGGCCAACCTGAGCCTGAGAAAGAGCCAGAATTTACCAATGTACATTCCCAAAGAGCCACAGTAATACGTCAGCAGCCCCCATCAGCTCCCCCCATCCTGCTCCCAGCACCTCCTACCCATCAGTAGCCCCAATGATCAGAGCCTTCCCCCTCACACCCCTGCACCTCCCGATCAGCTGTTCCCTGGCATGCAGGAGGCTCTCGGGGGTGGGGGAGAGGGCACAGCAGGCTCAGGGAGGGGGCAGGAAGGGGTGGAATGGGGGCAGGGCCTGTGGCAGAGCCAAGGGTTGAGCAGTGAGCACCCCCCAGCACATTGGAAAGTTGGCGCCTGTAGCTCCAGCCCCGGAGTCGGTGCCTATACAAGAAGCCGCATATTAACTTCTGAAGAGCCGCATGTGGTTCCGGAGTCATAGGTTGGCAACCTTTGACTTAGTCAGACAAGATGGGAGAGTTGCACTGATGCTTTGAAGCCTCTTCCCTATGAATTTGGAAACATTTATGATGCCCTAATTGAAATTTCTGATGATATTACCTTTACTGGATCATCTGGCAGTACGGAACGGTCAGATGCAGAAGCTCTTGCAAACGGCCTTTCCAAGTTCAAATTTGTGACTTCACTCATTTTGTGGTATAATATCCTTTTTGAGATTAACCTCACTAGTAAGCAGCTTCAGGAAAAGAACTCGAACATACATTCTGCTATTCAAAAACTGCAGCAAACTAAAAACATTCTGGAGGAATTCAGAAGTGACGAAGGGTTTGAAAGAACACTGGTAGATTCTCTCAAACTTTGCTGAAGAAATAGACTTTCCAACAGAATTTGAACCAGAGCCAGTTCGCATTCGGCAAAAGAAACAGCAGTTTTCGTATGAAGGACGAGACACACACCCATTCAGAACCCAAAACAAAGGTTCGAAGTGAATTTCTACTTCACAGTCCTCGATACTGCTATTCACTTGATTTCAACAGATGCAGCAGCTAGAGTCAGTATTTGACTTTCTAGATGATATCCACAGCTTGCAAAAGAAAACAGCAAAACAGAGAAGATGATTTTGTATCAAACGGGAGTCAGCATTGACTCATGAAAATTCAAAAGACATTGATGCTACAGATTTGTGTAGTGAGCTTCAGGTTTTTTCAAGATGACTTAAGAAACATTCCACTCCTGAAGAAGTACTGAATTTGTTTGTGAAAATAAACCCACAGACAGTTTTCCAAACATTTTTATAGCTCTAGGCATTCTTTTAACTTTGACAGTTTCCGTAGCTAGTGGGGAACGTAGCTTCTCCAAGTTAAAATTGATAAAAACGTATCTGTGTTCGACAATGGTACAAGAGACACTTGTTGGACTCGCCACAATGTCAATAGAGCATGAAATAGCTGGAAAACTGGATCTAAAAGAACTAGTGACTGAATTTTCAAAACTTAAAGCAAGAAAAGTCATGTTTTAAGAGCACAGAGTGTTTTTTTATTCGGAGTGTTTTGTAAAAACAGGTTAAAGTTCATTGAAGAGTTTTCTTATTTCTTTCTATATTGGATGTGGTGGTAATGGCAGTTAAAGCAGGTTAGCGTAATGGATGGTTTTGGATTTGTAATAATAAAAATTATAATTAACATTTTAAATGCATTTTTATTTGAAATTGGACTGAAATATCATCTAGCTGCCATGTACAAATCTATTCTGAACATTTTGTGTCTCTAGTTTATCTGATCTCAGAAACATTGGTTGGACAAACGGACGGATGACGAACCGAATAATTCAGCCTCTGTTTAAAAAAAAACACTTTAAAAACATTAAAAGGAAAAAAGGGGCAAAATGTTTCCCAGTTTCCCAAAAACCTCAGCCTAGATCTGCCCTTGGGGTTTGGGGGTGGGGCACCCATTGCATGGTCGCTTAGGGCGCCAGTTGCTGGCAGCTAGTCTAGGGCTGCCCCTGAATAACTACAGCTATTCCTCCATGCCATGGGTTGACTTCTCGACTGAACAACCATCCTTCCACTACTTTCTGGCGTACGGACAGTTCCTTCCCTCTCTGGCAATTTCTCTCTTCCTGTCGCTGCACCTAAAGGTGCTGAATGGATGTTTGGTCCGTACTATTTGCTTTACTTTCGCTACAGCTCACTTCCTCCTCATTTCTCCAGCCCGTTTCTCTTTGCTCGCAGCTGATTTCCGTCACATTTCACTCTTGCTTTACTTCTCTCACAGTTTTCTAACAATTTCTAAGGTAACTTAGAGACTCGTTAATTTTCTTCGTCTTTCACTGCATGGTTCTTCCCTTAATTTCCCCCTCTGTCTTTCCTCTGTCTCCCTCCTCCTGTTCCTACCATCTCTGTCCCTTCTGAATGGGACTTTCTCCCTGCCAGCTCTGTGCCTGGTGCCCTTTGACAACACCGAGGTCCCTATCCATTTCTGGTGCCGGTTGCTACCTCGCTGGCTGCTGGTGTCTCTCTGCCCATGCTGGGCAGCCTCCCTACCAGAGCTCTACCAGCTGTTTCCACCAGGAGTGCTGGGGGGGGGAGCTGCTGGCTGCTGTCCCCTGCTGTTTTCTCTCCCCCCGCTAGGAAAAAATACCTTCCCAGGCTCGAGCTCCCCCCACTTCAGCTGCCCGGGAATCATAGGCGCCGACTCCACGGGTGTTCCGGGGCTGGAGCCCCCATGGAACAAAATTGGTGGGTGCTCAGCACCCACCGGCAGCTCCCCGTGGCCCCGCCCCACCCCCCTGCTCCAGCTCGCCTCCGCCTCCACCTCCTCTGCAAGTGCGCCACCGCGTCCTGCTTCTCCCTCCTCCCTCCCAGCGCTTGTGCCGCGAAACAGCTGATTCGCGGGGCAGGGGGGGAGGGGGAAGGAGGGGGAATGCGGCACGCTGGGGGAAGAGGCAGGGCTGGGGTGGGGATTTGGGGAAGGGATCCAACAGGGGCAGGGAGGGGCGGAGTTAGGGCGGGGACTTTGGGGATGGGGTTGGAATGGGGCGGGGCCGGGGGCGGGGATGGGGTGGAGTCGAGGTGGGATCAGGGGCAGGGGGCACCCACCGGCACCGGAGAAAGTTGGCGCCTATGCTGGGAATCCTTGGGGGTCTCCCCACAGCTGTTGTTTCCAGGCTGCTTCTGAGCAGCCAACGTGTGCAGCTCCCACTGCTCTGTAACCCGACAGCCCCCAGCCCAGGTGGGCATCACACAGCCAGCCCGGGAATGTTCCTCCCCACTGGGAACCCCCCAGTGACTCCGTCCCTGCTCCCCAGCCAGGCGTCCCCTCGGCTGGGCCCAGGGCTCAGAGCACAACGTGGCTCTGAACTGGCTGACTGGGGGTGGGGCTGGGAGCAGGGATGCGACCAGACGGGCGGGTCCGATTCGGTGCTATATTGGCAGCGGTCCCTCCCTGCATCTCTCCCGCTCACGTTGCTGATGGGAAACTCGGCCACATTCCCAGCCGGCTCCACGTCCTCCAGCGCGGTTGAGCTTCCAACTTTGTACAAAAGGAACCTCATGTTCCGCTGTGTACCCTGACACTGGATGGTGATATTTCCCCCCAGGGTGACCCCCCCTCCCCGCGCTGGGGCTCAGGGAGATGGAGGGTTTGGGGTAGTAGGCCTCTGCAGTGAGAAGAAGACAGGCCATGAGACAGACTCCGGCACAGTCACTCCGTCCTGTCCTCACCGCACGGTCCCAGAGACGGGTCCCTAGGAGAAAACCCAGCCAGAGGTCCTGGAACTAGGGGTTCTGGGGGCGGGGGGCTGGGTGGTTGTCACGGACTCCCAGGTCGTGCCCACTCTTGGCCCCATGCAGTCACTGGGGGGAACCCCCTTTAGTGAGACAGCCCTTCTCGGGGGGGGTCCACTTTCTCTCAGGGGCAGGAGGGCTCGAGGCTAGAGAGGGGGAGCAGGCAGAGCCCATCTGGATGCAGGGGAGACTGGGATGTGCTGGGCTGAGGGAGGCCAGGCCTGAGGCACTGAGAGTTTCCTGTGCTGTGTTCAATGCTCAATAAACCCTCCTGTTTTACACTGTCTGAGAGTCGCTCCGGGCTAGAGAACAGGGTTGCATTATTACCTCTGGAAGTGGAGGCCACAGGGGTCCAGAGCGAGTGGGCTCCCTGGGGGGCCTGCGCTGCTGGGTTTGAGGATACAGACCTGGTTGGCAATGCCTCAGTTTCCCCACCTTGGGATGGAGGCTCTGGCCCAGCTCTGTCGAGCACTACCCTCGGCGCTTCGGCCCCCCCGTTCTGGAGGTCCTGCATCCCTCGCTGGCTTTTGCTCCGGGTAAGGACCAGGGCACTCTGAGTGCCATCCGGCCAGTTCTCCAAGTCATTACCCATTAGCACCTCAGGAGGCAGGTGATCGTGCACCCCGACCTCTTTGGGTCCCTCCTTAGCCCCCCATTTCAGGTGTATCCTCACTATAGGCACCTTGACGGGGGGCCTGAACACTCCCCTCAGGGTCATGTAGGCATCGGGCACTAGCTGGTCTGGGTCCACCACCTCGGACCGCACCAGCGTCACTTCTGCGCCAGTGTCCCAGAACCCCTGGACGCTCCTTCCCCCCACCTCAATGGGGATGACGTGGCGATTGTCCCCCAGGGCCTGTCCCAGGCTCACCCGGCGGATTGAATAGGGTGCTCTGGACCTGTAGCCCCGCCTTCCCCTGCTGGCCTAGCCTGGCGGTCCCCTCCCCCTGGCACAGCCCTCTCGACTGCGGCCCCCTGGGCCCGGCGGTGCCCCCTCTCGGTGGGCTTCCACCCAGTTGACACCCCGTGGGTTCTGCTTGGCTGCCATTTCCTTCATCTTCAGGCAATTACATTTTAGGTCCTCAAGTCCCATGAGGGGGTCGCCCCGCCCCGGCATTCCTGGGCACCCCTGAGTTGGGCTTCCTGGAGTCCCACCTTTGAGAGGTCTCTGGGTGACGCCCCTTCTGAGCCCCCGATGTGGGTCTCCCTCCTGCCCCCGATCTACTGTCCACAAACTCATCCACCAGTGACCTTAGTTTTGTTTAATGGCTTTCAGCACCCCCAGTATAAAAATTGTTCCAGCACCTATGAACCCAACCAGACGAACCTCACCAGGATCCCAGCGATTCCTGGGAGTTATGCCTGAAAGTCTCTGCAGTGAGGAGACAGTCCGTGAGACAGACCCCGGCACAGTCACTGTGTCCCGTCTTCACCGCACGGTCCCAGAGACGGGGCTCCTGGGAGAAAACCCAGCCTGAGAAACCTCTCTAAGATCCCAGAGATTCCTGGGAGCTACGCCCGAAACTGCCCAAGGACCTAAATCCAGAGCACCCCTCTGTACCCATCTATCTACTTAATGGGCCCCCCCAGGCCAGTGTCCCCCTCCCCATCCCTGCCCCATGGGATCAGACCCTTGGGCCCATCCAGCCAGTATCGTCCCCCCACCCCCAGATCAGACCCACAGGCCCTCACGGCCGCTGTCTCGTACCCAGCAGCCGCCAGTAGCTGCTGCGTCTTTGGCAGGGGCTGGAAACCCGCCACTCTCAGGCTGGCGGCACCGGGCAGGGCCAGATTGTGTCTGGTACAGCAACACCCGGCTCCTCCCCAGCGCTTTGCACCCACAGATCTCACTGCGCTTACAAAGGGGGGCAGGTGAACCAGCCCCATTTTACAGAGGGAGAAACTGAGGCAAAGAGGGGGGCAGGGACTCGGACACATTCCCCCAGAAAAATCACGTCCATACCAGGAATGGCAGCCAGTTCTCCTGAGCCCCGGCCCCAGCGCTCTCCCCACTAGGCCACACGGCCACCCAGGCAGTGTCAGCCTGGCTCAGGGCTGTAGTCCATAGAGCATTGGTGGGCTATTGGCTACAGCAGAGGACTGAGATGTGCGGTAATATCCCCAGCTCCGGGAGGAGAGTGGGGTCTAGAGTAGTGGCCCTGGGAGCCAGGACTCCTGGGTTCTATCCCTGGTTCTGGGAGGGGAGTGGGATCTAATGGTTAGAGCGCAGGGGGTAGGTGGCAAGTAGAGGTGCTGGGTGCTGCACATGTAAGGGGACTGTTAGCCCCTTACTGACCCACAGTGGGGCTTTTGGGTTTAGTTAGACACAATCAGATTCTTTTTTCATTTTGGTTTGTGGATCTCCTCTGTGCTAACCCCAGATGCTTTTCTTTGCTTGTAACCTTTAAGCTGAACCCCCAGGAAAGCTATTTTGGGTGCTTAATTTTTGTAGTTGTTTCTTTTAAGACCTAACAAAAAGCCTAAGTTCCAGGTGTATTTTTTCCCTTTTTGTTTTTAATAAAATTTACCTTTTTTAAGAACACGATTGGATTTTTTTGGTGTTCTAAGAGGTTTGTGCACATGTTGTTTGATTAGCTGGTAGCTAATTTCCTTTGTTTTCTTTCTCAGCTCTTCCCCGGGGGGGGGGGGGGGGGTGAAAGGGCTTGGGGGTACTCTACAGGGAGGAATTCCCAAGTGCGCCTTTCTGGATTCAAAGTGGTTTTTTGCATTTGGATGGTGGCAGCGTTTACCAAGCCAAGGTCAGAGAGAAGCTGTAACCTTGGGAGTTTAATACAAGCCTGAAGTGGGCAGTGTTCATTTTTAGAATCATTGCAGGCCCCACCTTCTACACTCGGAGTGACAGAGTGGGGATTCAGCCTTGACACCCAGTAGGGCCATTCTTATGGCCTTATTCACCGACTACAACAATCCACACAACGTCACTGGGATACGACCAGTTGGGCGGCTCCGATCTGGAGAGAGATCGGCAGCTGTAGCTCCCTGAGTCTTCCCACCTGGCGCTGGGGATGGTGAATTCACCCCCGTCCCCAGCAGCATCCAGCTCCCAGATTTTGATTCCACCTTTATACAGAAATAACCTCCTGGCCTCGCACCGACACTGACAGCGGATGGTGACAGCTCCCCAGGACGATCACCCCGCTGGGGCTAACGGAGCTGGGAGGTCCGGGCGCAGGGAGCTCTGCGTTCACACACAAACAGGAGTGAGATGGGGAGACACAAACCCCACCCCCGTGTGTCTGTAACCTGCCCTTAGCGCCCAGCCCCAGGGACAGCGCCAGGGCTAACAGACACCTCACTGCATCTACAGGGAACCTGTGGGCTGGATTCTGATGTCAGCCCCCAGGGTCAATCTGGAGTCACCCGTGACTGCACTGGGGGCAGGGCAGAGTTCTGGTCTCAGCCCTCACCCTGGTCTCAGATCCACCACCACCACCACCACCCCCCGACATATGCCCTAGTCTCAGTTCCGAAATCAAGTGCAACCAAAGCAAGCAGAGGTCCCTGCCGTGGGGGGGGTGCCTCAGGGTGGGGGGGGGAGCTGCCACAGGGCTCCCCACCCCAGTTCACCTCTGCTACGCCCCCTCCCAGAGCACGCCATCGCTGCTCCACTTCTCCCACCTCCCAGGCTTGCAGCGCCAATCAGCTGTTTGGCGCTGCAAGCCTGGGAGGGGAGGAGAATTAGAGCAGGGGCGGTGTGCTTGGGGAGGAGATGGAGCAGAGGTGAGCTGGGGTGGGGAGCTGCTGCACGGCTCCCTGGGAGGGGATCTGCTGCAGGGGGGCGCCTCAGGGCAGAGGGGGGAGCTGCCATGGGGGGCACCTCAGGACAGGGGGGGCGAGTAGCTGCCACAGGGTTGGGGGGGAGCGCAAGTTGGAAGTTTTGCCTAGGGCACCAGCCCTGAGGCCAAGCATCATGCAGCTCCCAGCTTGTCCACGTCTCAGTGGAGAGAACATAAGACCAGCCATGGACCGAAGGTCCATCCAGCCCAGTATCCTGTCTGCAGACAGTGACCAATGCCAGGTGCCACAGAGGGAGTGAACCTAACAGGTAATGATCAAGTGAGATGAGGGAAAGGGCACCCTTAGTGCACCCTGCAGCATTGGGGAAGGTGCATCGGGCTGGGAACCAGGAGACCACAGGGTCTTGTCTGCAATCTTCCACTGACCACTACAGTAGAACCTCAGAGTTATGAACTGACCAATCAGCCACACCCCTTATTTGGAACTGGAAGTGAGCGATCAGATGGCAGCAGAGATAACTTAAAAACACAAGCAAATACAGAACAGTTCTGTGTTAAACATAAACTACTAAAAAAATAAAGAGGAAGTTTTAAAAGATATGACAAGGGAAGGAAACTGTTTCTGTGCTTGTTTCATTTACATTAAGATGGTTAAAAGCAGCATTTTTCTTCAGCATAGTAAAGTTTCAAAGCTGTGCTAAGTCCATGTTCAGTTGCATGAAGTCAATGTTCAGTTGTAAACTTTTGAACGACCAGCAATAACCTTTTGTTCAGAGTACTGAATATTTCAGAGTTACGAACAATCTCCAATCCTGAGGTGTTTGTAACTCTCAGGTTCTCCTGTATTTCCATGCAGATTCACAGACCCCCTTCCTCCCCCCGCACACCCCGCCTGCTTTGTTGCATTCCAAGTTCAAAGCTGGCAGGTGACCCATGAAGGTAAAATTAATGCGTGATCACGCAATTAAAGGGGGGCAGAGTTAAGGAAAACGTAACTGCGGCATTTCCTGGTGCTGGAGGGTTTGACTCTGCAGCCTTCCCTCTCAGCCTGCAAACCTGCCCACCTGCGACACGAGCCGTGGCACCGTGTGAGGAGCGGGCGCGATGGGGAACACCTGGGTTGCTGCCCCTTGCACCATGACGGCGCTGGCGGCTTTACACTGTTCTAAGGGGCTTTTCTCAACGTGTGAATTAAATCAACCAGGTTCAAAAGAAAATCTGATAAAGAGAAATTCCATCCTGGGCTCCCAACAGGTCACCAGCCGGGAGAGACCCAGGGACCTTCTAATGCCCCCGCAGAGACCCTGCCCCCGAGGTGGAGGAGACACTGTCAGTGGTTATGTGGCCAGGCCCCTAGAGAGGGACGTGACACAGGCTTTGTTTATACAGCCATCCCTTCTCCCCTCAAATCCCCATCCTCTCTGCCCCTCTCCTGTCCCCCCTCAAACCCCCCCACCCTGCACCAACCCATCTCGCCCTCGTCTCTGTCCCCCCTCCAACCTTCGTTGACCTCTCCCTTCTCCCCTCCAACACCCACCCACCCGCCCCCTTTCTGTCTCCCCTCAAATTACTGTCCCCACTCCCTCCCCAATCTCAGTCTGTCTCCCCTCTAATCCCTCCCCCACCCACCCTCAGCCTGTCCCCCCCAGACTCCCGTACCTGGCTGCTCTTTGCAGAGAGTCTCACAGGCCCAGAGGGCTCAGGGGGGTTGGAAACTCTCTCCCTCGCCAGCGTTACACAGGCCGGGGGCCGGGGCTCATTTCTAACCAAGCCCCTGGTTCTACTTGGCTCCTGGGCAAACCCCCAGCAGCAGCCATTCAAAGGCAAAGCTTTCGGGTTAACCCCACGGACAAGGAATCAAACCCGGCCTGTCTATTGAAACGGAGGCTGAGCAACCGTAGGCAACAGCCAGAGTCAGACCGGCTCCAAGTCTCGCTTCTTCGTGAGTCACTGGAGCAGAGCCGCTTGTTCCCAGAACAGCCGGACTTTGGGGGGAGGAACCGGTTCATTTCACTCTCCAGACAGACGGGCAGGGTGGCCGCTGACCCCGCTCCTAGTGTCAGCGGGAGAATGGTCCCGCTATTGTGGGGAACTTTCCTGGTTTATACACGCCCCGGTGGGATTGGCGAGTGAAAGGATCTGAGTCCTCGCTCCCACTCCCTTTACCCAGAGGCCTGCCTGACCTCGAGGGCTCCCCTTTCTCCCTCCTGTGCAGCAGAGTCCTCATAACCCCGGCAAGGCTGGGCCCCGGATCCCTGGGGGTTCAACCCCCAATCTTGTCGTGGTCACTTAGGACAGGGGTAAGGGTGTCCCCACTCCGGGGCACTCTCTTTGCACCGGATGCTTCCCTGACCCACTGATCATTACATAGAGTTCAGAGCATGTACAGTTTATTAAACAGCAACCCGTACAAAAATAAGGAAAAGATGGGGAAGGTGAAAGGAAACAAGTCACCCGCCCTGTGGGCACGGGGACACCACAAACAGCCACCTCTGCAAGGGAAAGGAAGTTCACAGTCTGTTCCTCACGCCTCCCAGGCCTCCTGCGCAGGTTCTGACCCTGCTGCGGTGATACCACAGTGTGACAATCTGTACCTCAAAGTAGCACCGTGGAGCCCCCGTGTTCCCCACTATGATAGAATTATGATCGGTTGGGTACCAAGTTGCCTTGTGAGGCATCACTTTATAAGTCTTGATCTCTTGAACATTCATGTCTTGTTGCACTGTGTGTGCTATTGTTGTATGGGACTTGATGAAGCATTGCTGTGTGTGCTACTGAACTATGTTGTGAGGTTGAGAGATGCCCACAGCCAACTGCAACAAAGGACCATCCAGACAGTGTTAATGGCTCATCAACACCCCTCAAGGAAAGACTCCATTATCCCAGAGACTATGTACAATGGAGATTGCTTGACCAATGGGGACTGCCTGATCCCTGAGTCACAGCAAAAAACTTTCCAGCAGCTCCCCATTGAGTGCTGGGTTTCAGGGGCGTGGGGAGGGGCCGGATGAGCAGCTCCTGGCCACGGAGCCCTCTGTGAGTCCACAGAGCTGCTGGTGTATTACAAGATGAAGGGCTCTGATCGGTGCCGGTAGCTGCAACTGTAGCTCCCTCCGTGCTGCCAGCCCACGGTGGGGATGCGGAACTCGGCCCTGGCCCCAGCAGTGTCCATGTGATGCTGCGGGTTCAGGTCTCCAGCCTTGTGCAGGAAGAACCTCACGTCCCGGTGCTGCCCCTGACACCGGATGGTGATGTCTGCCCTTGGGGCAGTGACCCCAGTGGGGCTCAGAGAGATGGAGGGTCTGGGTAAGCTGGGATCTGTGCACAGGAGACAGGCTGTGAAAGCCAGACCCGGGCACCCACCCAGCCCCGGCCGCCCCGGCTGGCCTCAGCCGCGGGCAGATCGATGGGGCCCCGGGCAGAGATTCTCTTCCAGATCCAATAGTTCCCCACAACCAGAGTCCCAGCCCCACAGACACTGAGCTGCAGCTCCCTAGTTCTTGGATTCCTCATGTCACCCTTCTGCCGGTCTGAGTTAGCAGTAACAAGGGCCAGGTTCTGTATCTAGGGGTTCCGTTTCAATAACACCATGTAAAACCGTCTCAAGCCCCCACCCAGTGACCTGGGACAATTACGTACCACCCCCCGGGTGCCTCTATGAGGCAATACTTCCCCTCTCACAAGCACAGAATCTGAGTCTAGCAAAAGCCTTTCAATAAAGGAGGGAAACAATGCGGCATTATGTTGGGGAAACACCACAAACAGGATTCATAACACAAACCATGAGCAAAAGACCCACCCCCAAGAAAGTTTGACAGTGTACTTTTCCCCTCAGGGTCTTAAGTCCAGCAACCCCAAAAAAATCACCCAAAGTTCCAAAAGTCCAACACCCCAAAAGTCTCTGTCCCTGGTCAGTGCAGCCCCAGAGTTCAAAAGTTTATCTGCAGAGTTTTGCCGCCCTGGGGGGGAGAGTGGCAGAAATGGAGGGGGCACATGGGATGTTAAGGGGCACCTTACGTGGTCCGAGGCTGACTGCCCCACCACTCTATGGGGTTCTGCTACAGCCTTCACCATGAGCCGCTCCAGCCAGTCCACAAACTGCTCCACTCTGCCAGCCGCTCTGCTCCACTAGCCATCCCACACGCCACTCCAATTGTCCCACAAGCTGCTCCACCTCTGCCAGCTGCTCAGCAACATATCTGCAGGCCCCCCGCAGCACTCAGTGACTTCAGCTTGTAATAGGGGAGCCTCAGTGCTGTTACACCATTAGCCCAAACTGAATTCAACTCAGCACTCTGTAACTAGACTCTTAAAAAAATTAAATTAGCTCTAACCTTCTACAGCAGAGAAAGAGGATAGAATGGGTATTTCAGAAACAGGTGTGACACAGTACCCTTCTCAACTCACCAGGTTTTAGAACCCATGTCCCTTGTCTAGTGAGTACTATTTAGTTGATGGCGAGTCCCTCTGTCATAAAAGAGTTTCATTGTCCTTGCATCACATAATCAGGGTAACAACACTTTATTCTTCCTGCCCCAATAACAGAGAAACTGGGGATCCCACACCAGCCAAAGTAACCACTTTCAGTTGCTGTTGTTTCATGCTAGGCGGGGTGGGTGTGCCTATGCAAACAAGATCAGCCCCTGGAGTTCTTTTCCACAACTCGCCACAATTCACCACCAGATGTCAGGGTAGAGCTCATCCTGACTCTGCTTACACTCACATACCCGTGTCTGGCCCCTGCCTCATTCACTGCATCAGGCCTGCCCTGGACACAGAGCAACTCAGCCCCACACAGCAAGGGAGTGATCCCCCGGGGAGGCATGAAGGGGTCTTTATTCCAATTCGACACAGGGGGGAACTGAGGCACAGACATATTCACTTTCCTTAATGAGCTCCCAGGGGCATGAACTGTCTCTTCACTCTGTGTTTATGCAGTGCCTGGCAAAACGGGGCCCTGATCATGGCAGGGGCCCTACCTGCTCCCCCAACACAAGGGATCCAGTGCTATTGAGGCCAGCATTTGCAGAGGTATCCACTAATTGTGGGCATCTCGGTTTGTGGGTGTTTGGCCTGAGATCCCCCAAGATTGACCCCTCCCCCCCCCCCAGGAAGGACAATTTTGAAAACCACGACGTGCTCCCATCACAGAGTCTGTGGCTGTGCCAGGAGCTGGGCCAGATCTCCTGGGTCCCAGCCCAGTGCCGTGTCCACCAAGCCACCGCTTCTCCTGCAGCCCCTGCCTCATTCTGCCCCAGCCGGGGCACGGCCTGCTGCGGGGCCTGGAGCACAGAGGGGATGGGATCACGGAATTAAATAGCGACTCACGGTTCCTACGCACAAGGGGCAGTGTTAAAGTAGCCTCCCTGCCCCGAGACTCCAGGGGCTGCTGCTCTTCCCGGGCTGGGGAACCCCCCAGTAACTCTGTCCCCACTCCCCATTTGGGTGTCCCCTCTGCTGGGCCCAGGGCAGAGCCTGGCTCTGAGCGTCCCACAAGGGCAAGACCCCCTGAGGACCCAGCTGGGTGTGTGGCTGGGAGCAGGAACGCTGAGCCAGGCCCCTCACCTGCTACCAGCAGCTCCTCAGGGTCGCTGGGCTCTGACCAGATGGGCAGGTCGGATTTGGTGCTCTATCGGTAGCTGTAGCTCCCTGCGTCTCTCTGGCTCACACTGCAGATGGAAAACTCAGCCGCACCCCCCGCGGGGTACGTTACCTGCTGTGCAACCCGGTCTCCAGCTTTATTGAGAAGGACCCTCGCTCCCCGACACTGACACTCACACCGGACGGTCATGGCTCCCTCCGGGGTGACACGCCCGCTGGGGCACAGGGAGATGGAGGCTTTGGAGTAGCTGGGCTCTGCTGGCAGGAGGAGACAGGCCGTGAGACACAGACCCCGGCACGGTCACCGCGCCCCATCCCCACAGCCCGGCCCCAGTGACGAGACTGATACAGGGGCCTGCAGGGAGACACGGGGTCCCCACACCCCTCAGCAGGGCAACAGCACGGACCCTTCTGCAAGGAGCCCCTGGAGGGGTGGCTGGGGCAGGGCAAGGAGAGGCCGAGGGGACCTGGAGTCCAATTGCATTTTATCTCCATCAGCTGGGGAAGGAGAAATCAGTTGAGTGGGGAATGATCACAAGTGAATCAGAGTTCGCTGGTGTAGCAGGAATGCTGGGTAGGGTCACACTGGGAACTATTGCTGAGCTCGCCTGAACAGTAACTGCCATTGGCTGAATTAAACCCACTTCATGGACAACAATTTACATTCCTGGAGCACCAGGATCTGGCGTTAGAACGTACAAGGCACTAGGCCAGAACCCACCGCTCTACGGTCCTTTCGTGGTTTCTCTGATTGCAGCCTCTGTACGTCCCGAGTTTGCAGGGAAATTTCTTAGGACGGTTCGCTGCAGTTTGAGCCATCCTCTTGCTCCGTCTTTGTTGGCTGTTCTGAGTAGGGTGACCAGATGCCCCCATTTTATAAGGGCAGTCCGAATATTCAGGGTTTGTCTTATATACACGCCTAAAACCCTCCACTCCCTGTCCCGACTTTTCACCTTTGCTATCTAGTCACCCTAGTTCTGAGTTTGAGCTCATATCAAGACAGCTAGTCCTCCATGCCATCTCTGTCCCTTCTGAACGGGACTTTCTCCCAGCCAGCTCTGTGCCTGGCACCCCTCTGATGACACAGCTCGGCCACCGGGTCCCTTTCTACTGGCTCCCCACTCGCTGGGTCCCTTCATTTCTGGTCCCGGTTGCTACCTCGCTGGCTGCTGGTGTCTCTCTCAAAGGGACTGGGCAGCCTCCCTCCAAACTCTAAAAGCCGTTTCCGCCGGGAGCACTCCGGTCTGTGGGGAGCTGCTGCCTGCTGTCCCATCTGTTTTCTTTCTCACCCTACTTCAGCTGCCCAGGAATCCTTGGGGTTCTCCCCACCACAGCTGTTTCGTGGCTGTTTTTGAGGAATCCCCCCTCCCTCAGCCCCAATCTACAGCAGCTGCTCCTTATCTCAGCTGGGAAACCCCCAGTGACTCCATCCCCACTCCCCAGACAGGTGTCCCCTCTGCTGGGTCCAGGGCTCAGGACAGAGCCTGGCTCTGAGCACTGAGATCCCCTGAGGGGCTGGCTGGGGGTGGGGCTGGGAAGCGGGATACCAACCTGGGCCCTCACCTGCTACCCCCAGCTCCACGGGGTCGCTGGGCTCTGACCAGATGGACGGGTCTGATTTGGTGCTTTATCGGCAGCTGTAACTTCTTCATCTCTTTGGCTCACTTTGCAAATGGGAAACAGCCACGTCCTCAGCACGTTCGGGTGCTCAGGGAAATGGAAGGTTTGGGGTAGCTGAGCTCTGCAGTGACAAGGGGACAGGCCGTGAGACAGACCCCGGCACAGTCACTGTGCCCCATCCCCACCACATGGTCACAGAGATGGGGCCCCTGGGAGAAAACCCAGCCTGAGAAACCTCTCTAAGATCCCAGAGATTCCTGGGAGCTATGACCAAAGCTGCCCGAGGACCTAAATCCAGAGCACCCCTCTGTACCCATCTTTCTACTTAATGGCCCCCCCAGCCCAGTGTCCCCCCTCCCCATCCCTGACCTCCCATGGGCACATCTAGCCAGTATCCCCCCGCCCCGCCCGGATCAGTACACAGCTGCTGCATCTCTGGGTCCCTGTAGCACTGGTGAGACTGCGACTGGAATACTCTGTACCATTCTGGTGTCCGTGTTTTAAAAAGGATGGTGAAAAATTGGAGGGCGGGGGGCATAAAATCATCTGAGAGCTCGAGAATGTGGCTTAAAGTGAGATATTTCAGGGGTCAATCTCATTTGGCTGTGGAAGAAGATTGAGAGGTGATTTGATTACGGTGGAGAAGGACCTTCCTGGAGAGAAAATAACAAGTCCCAAAGCGCTCTTCAATCTAGCCGCAAAAGGCAGAACAAGAACCAGCAGCTGTCAGCTGAAGCCAGAGACATTCAAATGAGAAGCCAGGCACCAATTTTTAACAGTGAAGGTGATTAACCACTGGAACAAATTACCCAGGGGAAGTGGTGGATTCTCTGTTTCCTGATGTCCTCACATCACAACTGGGTGTCTGTCTGGAAGGCGTGTTTTAGTGAAACACAAGCTATTGGGCTTAATATGGGGGTAAGTGTGTGAAACTTCCTGGCCTGTGAAATCCAGGTCAGATTAGGAGATCAAATAATGGCCACGTCAGGCCTAAAAATCTGTGACTCTATGAAGTGTGCGGGGGGCGGAACAGATCCTGCTGTTTTACTGTTTCTCCTGCTTGTTCCCTAGAATCACTAGTGAGCAGGGGGGTGATTTGGGGAGCAGCTGAGACACCCGAACAGGCTGGCCAGGGGCAGACACCAGCCCTGCGAGGGAGAGGTGGGCGTGGCAGTGACTTCACAAGGGCCTTGGGCAGGAACTCAGCCTATTGGACAAAGGTGGTGAGGCGGCTGTGACCTCACAGAGCTCCCTTGACATCAGACATGCAGTACAGGGGGGCAGGGCAGGGGGAATCTCAGAGACCCCTGTGGCCTTGCTGCAGCAAACCTCCTTCTCGCCGCCTCTCCTGGAGGATTTGTGTTCACGCACTTGAGTGCTAAGGAGGAGCTTCTGTGGGAGTTTTCTCCTTTCCAGCTTGATTCTGTAGAACGCCGACACCCCTGTGGAGAAGGTAAGATTCTCAGTGAGGGTTGGAACATTTCAGTCTCATCCAAACATTGCCAGCCGAGCGCTGGGCTCGGAAAACACAAGGTAAATTGGCAGGAAAATGTCCCACCTAGGAATCTGCCCCTTAATAACTGGGTAACTAATGGGTCTCAAAATGTAATTGTAACTGAGGAATCATTCTCGGACAGGTGTCTTTCTAGTAGGGCCCTGCAGGGATCGGTTCTTGGCCCTACACGATTTAACATTTTGATCAGTGACTTGGAAGCAAATATAAAATCATCTCTGATAAAACCTGCAGATGACAGACAGATTGGGGGAGTGGTAAATAACAAACAGGACACGGCATTGATACAGAGCCACCTGGATTGTTTGGGAAGCTGAGCACAAGCGACATACCTGTTAGTTTGTCAAATGTAAAGTTATACCTCTAGGAACAAAACATCTAGGCTATATGTACAAGATGGGGGGGTTCCATCCTGGGAAGCAGTGACCCTGAAAAAGACTTGGGGTCATGTTTTCTAATCAGCTGACCAGGAGCTCCCAGCGGGACACTTTGACCAAAACGGCAAATGCGATCTTTGGATGCCTACACAGCAGAATCTCAGCTAGAAGTGGAGAGGTGTATTTGGCACTGGTGTGACCACTACTGGAATATTGTGTCCAGTTCTGGTGTCCACAGTTTGAGACAGATGCCAATAAACTGGAGAAGGTTCAGAGAAGAGCCACAAGAATGATTAAAGGATTAGAAAACCTGCCTGATAACGATAGACTCAAGGAGCTCAATCTATTTAGCTGAACAAAGAGACGGTTAAGGGATGAGCATAAGGGAACAAATATTGGCTAATGGGATCTTCACTTTAGCAAACACAGGGATAAGAAGATCCAGTGGCTGCAAGTTGAAGCTAGACAAATTCAGACTGGAAATAGCATGAACGTTTTTAAATGACGTGGTTGGAACAATTTACCCAGGGCTGTGATGGATCCTCTATAACTGGCATTTTAAAAATCAAGATGGGATGTTTTTCTGAAAACTCTGCTCTAATTTAAACAGGAATTATTTTGAGAGACGTTCCATGGCCCGTGTAATACAGAAGGTCAGACGAGATGATCAGAGTGGATCTTTCTGGCCTTGGAATCTATGATTCACTGGGGCCTTTGGAATTTGTCCTTTTTCGCTTGCCTTTACCTCCCTTCCTCTTGTCTTTGCGTTTCTCTTCCCTTGTCCCATTTCTCTCTGCTGCTCGTCTTCCTGACGAGGGTGGGGCTGTTCGCCAGCTGTCCTTGTAAGAGGACAAAGAGGTGGGGCAGGAATTGTGTGCTGATGGTGATCTCCCCCACAATGATCTCCTATGGGGACTGATGCTGTCGTCTGGCCGTCTGTTCCCTTGCTCAGCTCCCAGTCCAGAGCGTCTCCACGCTGATGGGCTGAGCTTGGGGTTCTCACTGAGTTAACAGGGAGGAGACTTAGGTCCCTGCTGGCTGAGTGCAGTGAGGCCGAAGGCTCAGTTCAATGGCATTTCTTTGTCTGCCTGTCACACGATAATTTTTTATTCCAAAATGTCTGGACATCGGTGGGAAGAACCTTGTTGGTTTTGGTGACAATTGAAAAACAGCAACACCAGGAAAACCTGATTTTCTGCACCACACCCATTAAATTGGTGCTGTAGGCAGAGGCGCTCTGTGACATCACAGTAAACTCAGTGGTAACTGTCTCCAGGTGATTTGCATAATTCAACCCCATTGGTTAAAATGAGTCAACCTGCGGGTTTCAATGGGGAGATGACCCAGGCAGGTGGCAGGGTGAGGATTTAAGATCAGGGTTAGTGGAGTGACTGAGTGATGGGCGGGTGCTGAGTTGTGGTCGATGTCACAAGGTTACTGCTCAGTTCCTCTGTCTGCAGCGCCACATGGGCACCGACTGCCGAGGGGAAGTTTTTGTTGATCTGAAACATATTAAACCAGAAGAACAGACGAGGAATGGCTCAGACGATTTGACAATCAAATGTAGGGTTTGGGGCATTGCCCACTCCCCTCACTTCATTAAATTAGTAACACCCAGGGACACTTAGTCGCACCCCCTCTGCATGCAAACCATTGGAGAAACAAAGGAAATAACAAGAAAATCCCCCACTTCGTCAAAGTATTCAGCACATTTAAGGTAGTTTTATTTAATATATTGAAAATGCTGTTGCTGTGCATTTCTGAGTGCCCTTGAATTTCCATCCAAACAGAGGTTGGACAAATCAGAAGTAAAAAAAATCATCGTCATCTAGGAAATAAATCTATCATTTGCCATTTTCCAACATAATAAAAATGTCAAAATTTGACTGAGGAAATGTAAACGACTCCATATAACTGCTTCAATCAATGATCATAGATATAAGTTTATCATCATGGTTAGCAAATTAAAAGCACCAAATTTAGTGTAAAGACTATATTTAGTTGCAAATCAACATTTTAAATGGTTATCAACTAACGAGAATCAACCTATCGTTAGGAAAATAACTAAAAAGTACAAGTGTAAAACCTGATGAAAATCAATGGTTTAAATCAATCCACCCTGATGTCTAGTTCTGGGATTCTGAGTTTTGGAGGCCAGACTGAGACCCTCATTGACTAGGGACAGCCAGGAACCCAGGAACAAATTCTAGTCCCGTTAGCAGCCAAGCTCTAAATCCAAGGAACAATTGAAGGCAGTAGGAGACTGAGGGACACTGAGAATTTCCAACCGTTGATTCCAAACCCAAAGATGTGTCATTGGCTTTGGATGGGGGATAAGCAGGAAGTCACTAGGAATTCTTGCCCCAAACAACAATCACCCATTGTCCTTTTGAGCTCAAAGGTGTCTAATGCTCATGACCTACTCAAATCACACTACTGCTAGGAGTTAGAGAAGTGTCTCTGTCCCGAACAGAGGAGGTGAAAATAGAGGTAAGAAGCAAGAGGTGGTTACACAGCAAGGCCGCGGCAGAGCCAGAAAGAGAAGCATAAGAAAAAAACATTAATCAAAAATGTTTTGCATTTAAACCTGAGTTCTTAAACAAAGGAAATATTATCTGTAGTTAGTGAACTGAATTGATACCTTCTGCTCACCGTGTCCTTCGAGATGTATGAACTGGTAGATCTCATCCCCTCACACCTCGTTTTTATTCATAGATTGAAGGAAGAAAACAAGTTTGCTGCTTGGTCAACTCCCCAGGGGTTTCTTAAATCCAGTGAATTTGTCATTGAACCGAACTAGTTGAATAAACTGAAATGAAGAAAATCTTCTTTCTGTGCTTTCAAAGGAGGCTACTGCTGTCTAAAGCTGTTTTAACACTTCAAGTAATTCTGGTTCTAGGGGCTTCAGTGGTTTGACTGTCCTTAAAACTTGGCAGTAAACTTGTACTACTTAATATTGTTTTTTTTCTATTCTCTTTCAATCATTTTAAGAGATTATAATAAGGTTTGGGATTAACATAGGTTGTCAATTTGAAATTTAATTGTAAGCAGGTTTAATTTAACAAACAAACCTGTGGTTAATTTAATTTAAAAAATCCAGTTCCTATTTTAAAAATAATCTATTTTTAATCCATCTGTCTCGGGATTGAAAAGCCCCTAGCTCATCTCCCAGTCCAGGAAGGGCTGATCCTCCTCGATCTAAGGTCTGGGGCTGGGCTCCTCACTCTGCACTGGGCTGAACTGAAAGCCCAGATGTAAATTCTAGGAATTTGGATCTGACCTTTAATGGCCCAATGCTGCACAGCGCTTACCGGGCGGCTTTTCCTGGTTAGATCTCAGAGCGCTGACAATGGTGGGTCAGTGTTATAGACCCTGTCACTGATGCTCTCGAAGGGAGTGTTCCTCTAGTGCTCAGTGCAGGGCCAGGACACAGGACTCCTGGCTCCATCCCTGGCTCCGTCACTGGCTCCCAGTGCGACCCTGAGGCAGTGACTCCCCTGCCCCGGCCACAGTTTCCCATCAGTGGGGTTGGGATCCCGCCCCTAGAGCCCAGGACTTGTCAGGCGTCAGGAATGTGTGTAAGGTGCTGGCAGACCGTGAGCTGGGAGGCGCTGTCTGCAGCAGGTCCATGTTCTGGACCCCGGCTGCTGGCCTGAGTTTCTCCATCCCTTGGCAATAAAACATCGTCTTGTTTTCACAGCCATGGTCGGTCTCCCGGTTTCTACCCCCGGCCCTGTTGGCAGGGCATTGCACCGCCCAGCGCAGCACCTTTCCCAGCTCACATCGCGGCGGGAAAGCGAGGAAGAGGGCCACGGACGGACCAACTCTGAGCACCTGCCACCCAGCTCCACACCACCTAGAGCAAGTGAGTGGCACGTAGCACATCCTCAGGGGCTTCCCTGTTCTGCTTGGGGAGGGGCAGAAATGGGGAGAATCTCCTCGCACACCTGCCGGGTGTTCTCCAGAGCCGTCTCCGTGTGGGGGAAATGTCCCAGCAATGGGGCTCCCGGCCTCCCCTTGTAGGAGACTCTCAGGGAGCCAGACCCTGCTGCTGAACACCCAGAACCGCAGTCAATGAAATCAGTGAGAACTGGGGGGGCTCAGGCCTCATGTGACTGGGACCTTGTGAACTTTAGCTGGGGGTTCCCAGGACAAGTTCAGCCTCCTTCCCGGGTATGC
Organism: Trachemys scripta elegans; assembly: GCF_013100865.1. Taxonomy (NCBI): domain Eukaryota; kingdom Metazoa; phylum Chordata; order Testudines; family Emydidae; genus Trachemys; species Trachemys scripta. Next base: position 60,975 of record NW_023260516.1, read on the forward strand.
AGGCTCTGGCCTGGCCAAGAGGGGGAAGTGCCTGGCGATCTGCAGGAGGGAGACACCAGCTCCCAGAGCAGGCCCTGAGGCACGTTGTGGACCATCATGGAGGTGGCCCAGGGTGCAGCTGTGCGGGAGGGACCCAGGCCAGGGCGGAGCCGGGCACGGCGGCTCTGGGGCTTCCTCTCCAGGAAGCAGAGGAGCCAGGAGCCCACCCCAGGGCCCAGCGGGGGCCGTCCCCCTGCCTGGCCCCTGGAGAGCCCCCAGCCTGCCCAGAGCAGGAGATGGGCGACCCCGGCTCCAGCACCAGCAGCTCCGCCTGCTCCCGAGGGGCCAGCAGCCGCCGCGCAGTGGAGTGTGAGCGCCCGGAGGGTGAAGGCTCCCCCAGGGCAGGTGAGGGGAGACACCGGGGAAGGGGAGCAGGACGGGGGGGGGGCTAGTAACACCCGGCGCACGTCAGTTCACCAAGGCATCAGACCTGAGCCATGTGAGCCCCCCTGACACTCAGAGAAGCTTGCAGCGTCCAGCAGGCAGAACTGGGCACTGCCGGACGGTGGTTCCTAGGGGGGTGTCTGGGACCGGAGATATTGGCTAGTGACAGTCGGTTGCACAGTCCAAGCAGCGGCTGCCCAAAGTGCTCACTCCCGGAGCTGGGAGCAGTCACGCGCCAGAGGCTGTGCGGGAACAGCCCGGGAGTGGGGGTGTCACAGCGGAGCAGGGGGAGGCTGGCTCCCAGAGTCGAGGGCTGGAGTGACCGAGCAGATCACCGGCCGGATAACACCAGGGGAACGTCACAGGCTGGTTTGTGGTTCTGTGTTTATTACAAATCTGGAGATTAACAGGATGCAAAATAACACAAACAGCCACCTCGCGTCCCCTCCCCCTCCTGGTGCTGAGCCCTCCTGGCCCCTCACCCGTGGGCCTGGGTGGGGCAGCACCAGCTGGAGGGAAGACTATGGGGTGGCCATAAGCCGAGCCCATTCTCTGGGGGGGGGGATCACTCTGTCACCCCCTGGTGGCCGATGCTCCCTGCCCCNGGGGGGCTGTGAGGGGGGACAGGCAGGGGTGGGGGAGTCAGGCCGGGGTTGGGGGTGGGAATGACCCTGCTTCAGAATGTATCTGCTGCTCGTCTCCCTCCTGCTCCAGGGGCCAGAGGCAAAGGCTCCTGGGGGGCTGGTAAGCAGGGGGGTCGGGGCCTGGCATGAAGGGGCTGATTGAAGGAGGCTCATTGGGACCTTTCGGCCGGGCAGCTGATACACCTTTAATGCAGCCCCGGCCCGGCCCAGTGCTGTGTGCGAGCACCAGAGCGGGATACTGCAACGGTAACACCAGGAGTCCTGGCCACAGCGCTACCCCCGGCTCTAGCCACTAGTCCTCACTCCCCTGCCAGAGCCCAGAACAGAGTCAAACCTTCCTGACCCCCAGCTTCCTCCTGCCCTCTAGCCAATGGCGTATAAACAAAGCCGGTGTCACGTCCCTCTCTGGGGCAGGGTCTCCTCCAGCTCAGGGGCAGGGTCTCTGCGGGGGCATTAGCAGGTCCCTGGGTCTCTCCCAGTTGGTCACCCACTGGGGGCACGGGACAGAATTTCTCTTTCTCTGATTTTCTTTTAAACCTAGTTTATTTAATGCACATGCTGAGAAAAGCCCCTTAGAACCAGGCGTTACAGTGTAAACCCGTCATTACCTCTCAGCTATGGCGCAAGGGGCAGCAAATCCAGGCATCCCCCATCGCGCCCGCTCCTCAGCTCGTGTCGCAGGTTGGCAGGCTGAGAGGGAAGGCTGCAGAGTCAAACCCTCCTGCACCAGGAAATGCCAGTTTCCCAAACGCCCTTAACTCTGCCCTCTCATTCACGTACATTACAATGCCATCCTTTAATAGCATGATCATGTATTAATTTAGCTACATGGCTCGCCAGGCAGATTTGAACCCAGAATGTAAGAAAGACCTGGGAGAAGAGGGGAATCTGCATGCAGGGTACATTGAGAGTAATGTGTGTCCCGCGCCTCCCCTTCCCCTCCCCCTCAAGACAAGGACAAGCTGCGAGCTACGTGACACTTGCCCAGGCTGACGGTCCCTGGATTTCCTGGGTTTTGCAGGGACCTCTGCTTGCTTTGGCTGCCCTAGATTTCGCCTGCAGATTAGAGACAAGGTGTGATGGACGCAGGAAGAGACGAGACATTGTCAACTTCCTGTAGCTGGAGCCACCAGCTGAGTTTCTCATTTGGGGCTCGGTGGAGTTGGGCACGGGGTGTTGGAGGAAGCACCAAGGGGCCCTTCGCTGCCCCATCATAGCATCTGCTCTCACCATCCTCTTCCTTGGTGAGTATCAGAGAACAGGGGGAACTGACCAATGGGAGCGTGGAGCTGGTGCTCGGGGTGGGGGCAGCGCGTGGAGCCCTGTGGCCCTTCCTGCCTATGAGCCGGACCTGCTGCTGGGTAGGAACTACGAGATTTATTCCTTTTTTACTGCTAGTTTTTACTGGCCAGCTACCAGGGTCCCTGGGTGCTGAGCAAGGTGACCCAATGCCTGGCATTCCACTACTGGGTCACGACAAGAGAGATCGTCGACTTCCTGTAGCCGAGTTCCTTATTTGGGGCTCGGTGGAGCTGGGCACCAAGGTGTTGGAAACAGTGCCCATGGGGGGAATCTGAGACTAGGGTATGTTCCTGTGAGGGGGTGGGAGCTGAGACCAGGGCGTGTATGTATGAGGGGGCAGGTCTAAGACCAGGGTATGTGTCCATGGGAGGGATCTGAGACCAGGGCGTGTGTCCATGGGGCGGGATCTCAGGACCAGGCGTGTGCCCATGGAGGGGGGAGAATCTCAGATCAGGGTGTGTGCCCATGGAGCGGGGGGAGAATCTAAGACCAGGGTGTGTGCCCATGGAGGGGGGAATCTGAGACTAGGGTGTGTTCCTGTGGGGGGGGGGGGGCAAGTCTAAGACCAGGATATGTGTCCATGGGAGGGATCTGAGACCAGGGCGTGTGTCCATGGGGTTTGAGGGGATCTGAGCCCAGGGTGTAGTTACTCCAGGTGTGAATGGCACCTGGCTGGGACAGGGACCGTCTCTGTGTCCTGTGTCCGTACAGCTCCGAGCACACGGGGGAGCTGGCCCACAACAGGGGCTCCTGGTAATTAATACTAATCAGTAATGATTTAGGCTCCGGTTTCTGTGGAGCCAGGCAGGGGCTGTATCTGTCTAAGGGTCTCGCTGGGCCGATCCTCCCGGTTCTGGGATCCCGGGGACACTGAGCTGGCCTGAATCCCTGGGTCCCGTCCTTTCCCCAGGGACGCCATTGCCGGTTGCGGGAGGGGGTCCCTGTATAAATAACCACAGACACCAAGGCTCCAGCTTTCTCATGCCCTCCCCCCTTCCCCGGCCCCTGACAGAAGCTGTTTCTATTCCCACGGGGGGAATGGACCAGGTAGCTTGGGGCCAGGTACCAGGGCTCGGGGCAGGAAATCACCATCAGCCCCCCCAGAAACAGGTTTGTGCAGCACAAGGAGCCGCCCCCGGGGGGATCTATGAAATCAAGGCCCTGCCTGTGTGGGATGGGGGCAGATCCCCAAGCGAATGTCCCATCTGGGCTGAGACCCCATGGATTCGTTTCATAGGCTGGGGGCAGAGTCACAGGACAGATGCCAGATTGGCTTGGCGGCGGCAGGGCCCAGGAGAGCTTCTGCCCAATGCACAACCCCACCCCGTCGGCCCCACAGACTGGGATGCTGTGCTGCCTACAGGCACCACAAAGCACCCCATGTGGGAAACAGCGTATTCCCCTGGGAGAACGGGGACGGAGAGCTGGGGTAAGGGCCCTGTGTATCCCCTCTCTCTGCCTGTGTCTGTAGACAGCCTGGGGGAATGGCTCAGAAGCAGGGCTCCCCCTTCACAGGGATGCTGCCCAGTGGGGCATTAACACTGGAAGCTACTGATCCAGATAGATACAGAGTTGACTCTGGAACCTACCAATAGAATGTGACACCGTTAACTCTGGAACCTAATAATGCCCACCCTGATGGCACCACCGTTATGTGATTCTCTCAATGATCTCAAAGTACCCTGCCCAGCCAGAAGCCCAACCCCCACTGCAATCCTCCCCCCGAGATGTTTCCTACACAGAAATGAGCTGAAACTGCTGGGAAATTCCCAGGACAAGGGCAGGACCTTGGTGGGGGGAGGGGAATCTATGGGATCTGGCCCCAGCTGGCTTCACAGGGTATGTGGGGCCTGAGGTACATTTCCCCCCCGCACACCCTGTCCCCACCCAGGATAGGNAGCCCATTCTCTGGGGGGGGGGATCACTCTGTCACCCCCTGGTGGCCGATGCTCCCTGCCCCGTCACTCCAATGGTGCCCCCTGGGTTCACGCTATAGGAGTGGGTGGGGGGCGCCCCTGCATCCCAGGGGATCTGCCCATGGGGCCCCGGCTCATGTTGATGGTGGCATACAGGGCAGGCTCAGGGGCAGGGGCCGGCCCCCGGCGCTTGGCCTGCAGCGCCTGGCCATCCAGCTCTGCGTAGGTGAGTCCCTCGGCACCGGGGTCCTGGGTCTGGGAGGGAAAAGAGACACCGATGTGTGTGTGGGGTGTGTATGTGTGTGGGGGTGCCAACACCAACACACACGCACACCCACACACCAGACAGTTCTGATCCCAGCCACCAGGGGACAGCGATGTCCCCCACAGCTCCCCCCAACATGCACTGTTGCTCTGACAGGCTCTGTTCTATCCAGCAGGTGGCCCCAGAGAGCTGCTCTTCCCCCCCTCCCTGCCCACCCCGGCCCAGGGAATCCAACAACACCACACACCCCCGGCCCACTCCAGCCCACAGAGCCCCATGGGGCTGAGATCAGGGAAATCCCCCCCACCCAGCACCTGCCCCCCATGGAATTCCACTGACCCTCCTCAAATCTCAGACAAATGCAAATGTTTGGAGGAAGGTTTAAGGGGGTCGAGATGAGTTTGGGGGGTGCAGGGTCAAGCTCTTTTCTCTGTGTTCTGATCCCCAGCTCCGGTGTCTGCCCTAAGGGGGTACGGGGAGGGCCACGCAGAGTCTGGGGGGGTCGACGTCAGAACATGGCTCTAGTGGGACCTGTGCAGGGCCGGATGGCCGGGGCAGGGGGGCAAGAGGGGGACTGGATGGTGCACTGGTGCTGGGGGGACAAGGAGTGGGGGGCACATACCAGGACATCCAGCTGGTTTCCTTCGCCCACGAGGGCATCTGTGGAATAGAGACACCCCTTGGTGAGGAGCTGGGCCCAGATCAGGGTCCCAGGCCCAGCCTCCCACCTCCCATCTGAGCCCTTTGCAGACTGGCCCGCCTGCCCCCCAGCACACTGGGGTGGGGCAGGGTCACCAGCCCCATGGTGCAGCGGGGGAAACTGAGGCACAGAGTGGGGTGGGGTGCCCCCAAAGGCACACAGTGAGTCAGGGCTGCACCCCACATCAGCATGCCCCCCCCACAGGACACGGCCCCTGCCAAGGGACACCTGCCCCTCTCCCCTGCTCCATGGCTGCCCCCTCATGTGTGACTTACAGACTGTGGTTGCAGCCTCAGACTCCCTAGGGGAGAAAGAGAGAGAGAGATAGTAACAGAACCCAGGAGTCCTGGCTCCTAGCGCCTCCCCCCCCCCCCCATTGTAGGACTGGACGCCACTCCCCATCCTGAGCTGAGGAGAGAACCCAGGAGTTTTGTGTCCTGGGGCAGGTAGATTGGGGGTGGGGAGCGGAGCTGGGGTCTCACCTGCTCTGTCTCGGGGCTGGTCCTTTCCCTGCAGAGACATGAAGCAGAATCGTCCATGAATCGACCTTGATACCCATGTACCAGCCCTGCCCTTCAGCCCTATAGGGCAGCCAGGATGGGGGGCCCAGGACAGAATCCCCCCCTCCAGCTGCTGAGCGTGGATACCCTAGAGACAGGTCCCCCCCCTGCACCACAGCACCCCCTAGTGCTGCCCAGGGGGTTTGGGGCCAGCTCTCACTACCAGGGAAGAGCGCCCCCTGCTGGGCCCCTGCCCCACCCCCTGGGTTTCCTTCCCCATCTCCCATCCAAGCCGTGACCCCTTCCCAGCCCGGCTTAGCAATGGGCGGGGCACTCACCTCCTCCGGATCTTCTGTAGCAGATGAAGGCCAGGAGGAGAAGGAGGAGGAGGAGGCCGGCGGCCGCTGCACTCACCCCGGCGATGATGGGAATGCTCAGCTTCAGTTCTGATCCCCCTGGGAAGCAGCACCAGGCTGTGAGCACCATGAGTGGCTGGTTCATTACTTGCTGCCCCAGTCCCTCCCCCTCGAGGACCTAGGGAACATTCGAAGGGGCTAGTTGGGGGGCAGGAGCAGAGGGGATTCTGGGTAATAGTGGTCAGGGGGTTCACTCCCAATGGCAGAGGGCTGTACTGGGGTGGGGGCAGGGTGTGTGGGGGGGTTGTACCTCAGGCCCCATGCTTGTGAAGTCAGCTGGGCCCAGATCCTGCGGCGCCCCCACCCTCGGGTCTGCCTCTGTCCTGGGAATTTCTCAGCAGCTTCAGCTCACTTCTGTGTAGGACTCATATGGATGGGGGATGGCAGTGGGAGGGGGCTCCTGGCTGGGCAGGGCACTTTGAGATCATTGGGAGAAGTGATCAGCAGCGGATCTTAATGGTGCTGTCATCGCAATGACAGAGTCAGCAATATGAGTTCAAGTGTTAACACCATGTCTATCTGGATTGAGAGGTTCCAGGGTTAATACCCCACTGGGCAGCACCCCAGCAAAGGGGGAGCCCTGCTTCTGAGCCGTTCCCCTGGGCTGTCTGCAGACTCAGGCAGACAGATGGGATACATGGGATCATTATCCCCAGCTCTCCATCCCTGGCCCTGTTCTCCCAGGGGGATATGCACCGAGCTGTGCCCCACATGGGTGGCTTTGTGGTGCCAGTAGGCGGCACAGCACCCCGGTCTGTGTGACCCCCGGGTGGGACTGTGCATTGGGGGGAAGCTCTCCCAGGCCCTGCCCTCACCAGGTCAATCTGGCATCTGTCCAGTGATACCTCCCCCTGCATATGAAATGAGACGGGGGGGGTGTTTCAGATGGGGCATTTGCTGTGGTGATCTGCCCCCATCCCACCCAGCCAGCCCTTCTTTGCAGCCCCCAGTGGCACCTCCTTGGGCTACACAAACTTGTTTCGGGGGGGGGGGGGTTGATGGCAATTTCCTGTCCCCAGACTCGGTACCTGGCCCAGGGCTGCCTGGGCGCGTGGGAGCCGGCACCGTTCCTGGATGAGTTGGGTCGGTTCCCCCTGTGGGAATAGAACCAGCATCTGTCAGGGGCGGGGCAGGGCATGGAGGTGAGAAAGCTGGTGTCTGTGGTTAGTTATACAGGGAACCTCTCCTCCCCCCAACCGGCAATGGTGGCTCTTCCCCGGGCTGAGCCGGCGTCCCTGGGGAGAGGATGGGACCCAGGGATTCGGGCCGGCTCAGCACTCCCAGCATCCCAGAACGGGGAGGATCGGCCGAGTGAGACCCTGAGCTCAGATACAGCCCCTGCCTGGCTTCACGGAAACTGGAACCAAAATCATTACTGACTAATATTAATTACCAGGTGCCCCTGTCATGGGCCAGCTCCCCCATGTGCTCGGAGCTGTACAGACACACGACACAGAGACGGTCCCTGCCCCAGTCAGGTGCCATTCACACCTGGAGTCACTGCGGAGCAGGTCTGGGCGCGGCTGTTCCTATTTCGGAGGAGGAACGTCCCTGTGTCTATAGAGCTAAAGGAGAGCTTGTCTGCAAAACAGGACTGTATCAAACCACAGGGGGGCTAATTTGGACAGCCCAGACTCGCTCTGAAACCCCCTGAGGGTCCGGCTGGGTGTGGGGCTGAGACCGGGACACTGAGCTGGGCCCCTCACCTGCTACCACCAGCTCAACGGGGTCACTGGGCTCCGACCAGACGGGCAATGGGTCCCTCTTAGTGCTATATTGGCAGCTGTAGTTCCCTGCGTCTCCCTGGCTCACAATGCGGATGGGAAACTCAGCCACGTCCCTCACGGGGTCCATCGAGCGCCGTGCGTTCAGGTCTCCAGCTTTACTCAGAAGGACCCTCACTCCACGACACCGACACTCACACCGGATGGTCACAGCTCCCCCCGGGGCGACCCCCGCACTGGGGCGTAGGGAGATGTTGGGTTTGGGCTCTGCAGGCAGGAGGAGACAGGCCGTGAGACCCAGACCCCAGCACGGTAACTGCACCCCATCCCCACAGCCCGGCCCCAGAGATGAGGCTGATACAGGGGCCTGCAGGGAGAGTCTCCTGGATGCTTTTCCCCCGAATCCAAGACCGAGAGAGCTGGGCTAGCGACACAAGAGACACGGGGTCCCCCCCTCCCCCCTCAGCAGGGCAAGGGCGCGGATCCATCTGCAAAGAGCCCGTGGAGGGGTGGCTGGGGCACGGCAAGGAGAGGCCGAGGGGACCTAGAGGCCAATTGCATTTTATCTCCATCAGCTGGGGAAGGAGAATCAGTTGAGTGGGGAATGATCACAAGTGAATCAGAGTTCGCTGGTGTAGCAGGAACTGCTGGGTAGGGTCACACTGGGAACTATTGCTGAGCTCGCCTGGACAGTAACTGCCATTGGCTGAATTCAACCCACTTCCTGGGCAACAATTTATATTCCTGGAGCACCAGGATCTGGAGTTAGAACGTCCAAGGCACTAGGCCAGAACCCCACCGCTCTACGGTCCCTTCGCGGCTTCTCTGTTCTTAGGCTGGTTTGTTGTATCCCAGGCATCCCCTTGCGCCGTCTCTGCTTGCTGTTCTGAGTTCTGTTATGTAAAGCCTCCCCTCAAATGCGATTGTAAGATCTGTAACTTGTACCATTAAGTTCTGCAACCTTTTGCAGACTTTGTAACTTCAGTGATTATATATAGCCTTTGAAGTTTTGTAACCTTTGCAAGCTCTGTAACCTTTTCAAGTTACCACTTGTATGAACTTCCAAGCTTTGTAATATCCCAATCAGAGAGAGTGTGAACGAGGGAGTGTGTGGAGAAGATAAGGGAGTGTGAACCAGGGAGTGTATGTGGGACTGGGCGGAGAGGAACTGCAAGGAGAAGAGAGACAGGAGACAGGTGTGCCTGATGTAATCTACCCTGAGAAGGCAATCACTGAGTGCTGTAAAGAAAAGATGCATGAAAGGAACAAGGGCCTTGGCTACACTTGCGAGTTGCAGCGCTGTAAAGCCGCCCCCAGCGCTGTAACTCACTCCCCATCCACACTGCCAAGGCATTTGCAGCGCTGTATCTCCGTGGTTGCAGCGCTGCATGTACTCCACCTCCCCGAGAGGAATAGCGAGTATTGTGCTGCCGCTGCAGTGCTGCGGTGCCAGTGTGGCCGCCCAATGCGCTGTGAATGGCCTCCAGAATTATTCGGCAGTATCCCACGATGCCTGTTCTAGCCACTCTGGTCATCAGTTCAAACTCTACTGCCCTGGCCTCAGGTAACCAACCATGTGACACACCCTTTACATTCCCTGGGAATTTAAAAAATCCCCTTCCTATTTGCTCAGCCCGGCGTGGCATGGAGTGCTATCAGCGAATCTTTCCAGGTGACCATGCCTCCACGCGCCAAGCGAGCCCCAGCATGGAGCAATGGCGAGTTGCTGGACCTCATCAGTGTTTGGGAGGAGGAAGAAGAACAGGAGTACTTGTGGCACCTTAGAGACTAACAAATTTATTAGAGCATAAGCTTTCGTGGACTACAGCCCACTTCTTCGGATGCTTTGGGAGGAGGAAGCTGTCCAGTCCCAGCTGCGCTCCAGCCGTAGGAATTACGATACCTTCAGGAAGGTATCAAAGGACATGATGGAAAGGGGCCATGACCGGGACGCCCTGCAGTGCAGGATTAAAGTGAAGGAGCTGCTGAGTGCCTACCGCAAAGCCCGCGACACAAACGGCCGCTCGGGTGCTCCCCCCACAACCTGCCAATTCTACAAAGAGCTGGATGCGATACTTGGGGTTAACCCCACCTCCTCTCCGAGCACCACCATGGACACTTCAGAGCCGGTGTGGGGGGGAGGAGGAAGAGGAGGAGGAGGAGGAAAACGGGAGTGATGGTGGTGGGCCGGATGAAGACACCCTGGAATCCCTGGAGCCATGCAGCCAGGAGCTATTCTCGAGCCAGGAGAAAGGTAGCCAGTCGCAGCAGCCGGTACTTGGTGGAGGACAAACAGAAGAGCAGGTTCCTGGTAAGCGGGTTTTTTTTCGGGAAGGAATTTTTTCGGTGCGGCTCTTTGGGAGAGGAGGGTTAGGCATGCATGCCTAGATGCAGAATAGTGCATTGATGTGGTTTATCACATCGCGGTAATCGGCCTCGGTAATCTCCTCGAATGTCTCATCCAGAACGTGTGCAATGCGCTTGCGCAGGTTTATCGGGAGAGCCACCGTGGTCCTTGTCCCAGCCAGGCTAACGTGTCCGCGCCACTGTGCTGCGAGGGGCGGGGGGACCGTTGCTGCACACAGGCAAGCTGCATATGGGCCAGGGCGGAAGCCGCATTGCAGTAGAAGACCCTCCCTTGCTTCCCAGGTCACCCTCAGCAGCGAGATATCGTCCAGGACGCACTCCTGTGGAAAATGTTGGGACAGTGTTCAGTGTAGGTGCCCCCTGCAGCTGTTGGCTCTCCCCAAGGCACAGAAACCCAGAGGACAGTGCAGCCCTGAAACAATCAGTCCCCCTTATTCACCATTTTGAGGCTCCTGTGGGATATGTGTGCTCTGTTTCGGACGGGAAAATTATGCTATTGTGTAGACCCTGAGTGTTTTCTACTCCTTAAGTGCGGGGGAAATCATTACTCTGTCTGCTATAAACAATGCTGCCTTTGTTAAATGTTGCATTTTGCCTATACAGCTGCATCAACCTTGAGACCTCGGACGTCCCTCTTATCGCCTGCTCAGAGACTGCAAAGACTCAGGAAGAGACCGTGAAAAAGCAAAGAAGCCATGCTGCAAGAAGTGATGCGGCAATCTATTAAAGAGAATGAAAAAGCACAGAACTGGAGGGAGAGAGAAAGCAGGATCCGCCAGGAAAACGCAGCGCACCGGCGGCAAAGCACGGAGCATCAGCGGCAAAGCACGGATCGGCTCATAAGCATCCTGGATAGCGTCTGCTTGGCGCTCCAGGAGCTCGTAGCCATGCAGAAAGAGGAGCAGTACAGTAAACGCAAACGCCACCCCCCCTACAGTCCTTGTCCCAAAATTCTTTCCCTTGTGCCCCACTGTCACCTCCAACCCACTTTCCCCAACTTCCGGGTTCCTCATGCCACCAGCTGCCTCCAACACCAGTATCTTCACCACCCAGCCCTGAAAACCACGACCCTCACCCTCTGCACTCAACCCCCATCACCATGCAGTATAGCTGTCCTGAAGTGCAGCACTCACTGCACAGCACACCAGACAGGATATACGCGAATCTGTGATTGTACCGTTCCCCACTCCACCCCCTTGCCCTTTCTGATTCCCAAGCAGTTGTGTTTCCTTTCAATAAATAAATTTTCTTTTCAATCAATGGGGTTTTGGGCTTTGAAAACATTCTTTATTATTGCATAAAGTAAAAGATTCCTTAGCCCAGGAAATAAACAGGCACTGCAAGTCTGCTTAGCAAAAACTGATTCCTAAAGATTGGAACTACTGCACTTCACTCCCGTGCAGGGCACCAGATATCACTGCTGGTTTTCAGCCTCAAATTGCTCCCTCAAGGCATCCCTAATCCTTGCAACCCCGCGCTGGTCCCCTGTAATAGCCCTGCTTTCTGGCTGTGCAAATTCAGCCTCCGGTGTTCAACCTCGGAGGTCCATGCCTGAGTGAAGCTTTCACCCTTCCCTTCACAAATATTATGGAGGGACAGCACGTGGATATAACCGCGGGGATGCTGTGTTCAGCCAAGTCCAGCTTCCCATACAGAGATTGCCAGCGGCCCTTTAAATGGCCAAAGACACACTCCACAGTCATTCGGCACCATTCCTTGCTGCTGTCAAGGCTCCCTGTGTAGGGTTTCATGAGCCACGGCATTAACGGGTAAGCGGGATCTCCAAGGATCACAATGGGCATTTCAACTTCCCCTACCGTGATCTTCCGCTCTGGGGAAAAAGTCCCGGCCTGCAGCTTCTTGAACAGCCAAGTGTTCCGAAAGATGCGTGCGTCATGCACCTTTCCAGGCCAGCCTGTGTTAATGTCAATGAAACGCCCACGGTGATCCACAAGCGCCTGGAGAACCATAGAGAAATACCCCTTCCGATTAACGTACTCGGATGCTAGGTGGGGTGGTGCCAGAATAGGAATGTGCGTCCCATCTATCGCCCCTCCACAGTTAGGGAACCCCATTTGTGCAAAGCCATCCACTATGTCCTGCACGTTACCCAGAGTCACGGTTCTTCTGAGTAGGATGCAATTAATGGCCTTGCAAACTTGCATCAACACGATTCCAACGGTCGACTTTCCCACTCCAAACTGGTTTGTGACTGACCAGTAGCTGTCTGGAGTTGCCAGCTTCCAGATTGCAATAGCCACCTGCTTCTCCACTGGCAGGGCAGCTCTCAATCTCGTGTCCTTGCGCCGCTGGGTGGGGGCGAGCTCCTCACACAGTCCCATGAAAGTGGCTTTTCTCATCCGAAAGTTCTGCAGCCACTGCTCATCATCCCAGACTTCCATGATGATGTGATCCCACCAGTCGGTGATTGTTTCCCGAGCCCAAAAGCGGCGTTCCATGGTGCTGAGCATATCCGTGAATGCCACAAGCAATTTCGTGTTGTACGTGTTACGCGGCTCGATAGCATCGTCGGACTCCTCACTCACACTGTCAGTTTGGATCTTAAGGAATAGTTCGACAGCCAAACGTGATGTGCTGGCGAGACTCGTTAGCAAACACCTCAGCTTTCGGGCTCCATTTCCCGCAGACAGATCGCGCTGCACAGAAACCGTTGAAAGATGGCGCCAAAGGTGGATGGAAACAAAGGGATTTCTGGGATGCGAAGCGATGCATCACGGGGCGTTGGGACAGGACCCAGAATCCCCCGCACCCCTCACCCCCTTCCCACAACCCACGGTGCCAGAATGGGAAGAGGTGCTCTGTGGGATAGCTGCCCATAATGCACCGCTCCCAATGGCTGGCAGCTGTCAGTGTGGACAGACTGCAGCGCTTTCCCTACTCAGCTGCACGAAGTCAGGTTTACCTCACAGCGCTGTACAGCTGCAAGTGTAGCCAAGGCCTTCGAATGCTTCTCGGTGACGGACACAGAAGGAAAACTCAGTGTACGTGACAGGAGCCGCCCAGTTCCAGAGAAAAGAAGCAGCCACGCACACAAGCGGCTGCTCCTTGACCTGCTCAGCAGCCTGGATTCATGACCACAGATGGACACACCAGATCCACCACGCTTCGGCTTCTCGGCCTCCATGCTGTCTCCGGTAACTCTCCGCCTGTCTGTGTGTGGGTGCAGGAGGGTATGAATGCGGTGAATGTGTGCATGTATGAATAAGCTCCATCTCTTTTCTATCTGACCCAACAGCGGCATTGTAATAAAACTAATAGACGTGTGACCCTGGGTTGGTTTTTAGGGGAACAGAGGTAACAAGTTCCAGCTCAGATACCTGCAGCTATTTCTCCAGGCGATGGGTCGGCTTCTCAATCGAACAACTGTCCCTCCGCTGCTATTTCTAGAGTCCCTTTGCTCTTGGACAATTTTTCCCCACTGAACTGGTTTCTCCTTCCTTATTTCTTAAGCCCGTTTCCCTTTGCTCACAGCTGGTTTCCATCATGTTTCATTCGTGCTTTACTTCTTTTCTAACAATTGCTTAGGTGACGTAGAGACTCTTTTTTCTTCCTGTTTCACTGCCCGGTTCTTCCTGTAACTTTCCCCCTCATGCCTCTGTCTTTCCTCTGTCTGCCTCCTCCTGTTCCTGCCATCTCTGTCCCTTCTCAACCGGACTTTCCCCCTGCCAGCTCTGTGCCTGGCGCCCTTCGATGACACAGCTCGGCCACCGGGTCCCTATCCACTGGCTCCCCGCTTGCTGCGTCCCTTCATTTCCTTCACACACACACACACACACACACACACACACACACACTCTCTCCTGTACCCCTCTCTCACACAGGGGGTGACTGACCGACCCGAACCTCCCTGCCCAGTGCTGTTCACCCTCCATGCCTGGCTGGGCCCACGGGCACGGACCCGCCCCTCCTGGTACCTGGGGCAGTGTCTGCCAGAGGCAACACGTGGCAGGGGGATGGAGAGACACAGGGTCACTTGCCCCCCTCCCCAGATTTCTACCAGGGTTCACACCAGAATGTGGCCAGCGGCAGCCTCTCAGCACTGTGCCCTGCCACCAGCCTTGCACACCCACCCCTGTCAAGTATCAGGGGGTAGCCGTGTTAGTCTGTATCTACAAAAACAACAAGGAGTCTGGTGGCACCTTAAAGACTAACAGATTTATTTGGGCATAAGCTTTCGTGAGTAAAAACCTCACTTCTTCGGATGCATAGAGCATGCAAGTGAGGTTTTTACTCACGAAAGCTTATGCCCACCCCTGTCGTCGGCCACTGGGACCCTGTGACTATGCGGTTCTGGCGGAACCCAACTGAGAGTGCCAACTCAGGACAAATTGCTCAAATAGGGCAGTTACAGCCCAAGGCTGGGGTTTTTTCCACCCCTAAGGCAAACCAAACCAGCCAGACTAAGGGGACTTCGGTCTCACCCCACTGGCTAACCGCAAGTCTCACAAGCAATCTCCTTAGACACTCCAGTTTCCCAGGTTTCAGAGTAGCAGCCGTGTTAGTCTGTATCCGCAAAAAGAAGAACAGGAGTACTTGTGGCACCTTAGAGACTAACAAATTTATTAGAGCATAAGCTTTCATGGACTACAGCCCACTTCTTCGGATGCATATAGAATGGAACATATATTGAGGAGATATATATACACACATACAGAGAGCATAAACAGGTGGGAGTTGTCTTACCAACTCTGAGAGGCCAATTAATTAAGAGAAAAAAAAACTTTTGAAGTGATAATCAAGCTAGCCCAGTACAGACAGTTTGATAAGAAGTGTGAGAATACTTACAAGGGGAGATAGATTCAATGTTTGTAATGGCTCAGCCATTCCCAGTCCTTATTCAAACCGGAGTTGATTGTGTCTAGTTTGCATATCAATTCCAGCTCAGCAGTCTCTCCCTGGAGTCTGTTTTTGAAGTTTTTCTGTTGTAATATAGCCACCCGCAGGTCTGTCATTGAATGACCAGACAGGTTAAAGTGTTCTCCCACTGGTTTTTGAGTATTATGATTCCTGATGTCAGATTTGTGTCCATTCATTCTTTTGCGTAGAGACTGTCCGGTCTGGCCAATGTACATGGCAGAGGGGCATTGCTGGCACATGATGGCATATATCACATTGGTAGATGTGCAGGTGAACTCACTCCCACTGCCAGCAAATCACAGTTACCCTTTTCAGGTTCACTTTTGCAAGCTGTACTAGCCACCAATGCATCACCCATCCAAAATCCCCCCTTTCCTTCCTCAGTTAGGGCTTCCACTTGACCATCCACTTTAATCTGCTCCAGAGAAACATTTTCCTGCCCAATAAGATTTTGCTGCTCTTGAT
This sequence comes from Trachemys scripta elegans, assembly GCF_013100865.1. Taxonomy (NCBI): domain Eukaryota; kingdom Metazoa; phylum Chordata; order Testudines; family Emydidae; genus Trachemys; species Trachemys scripta. The sequence goes on from NW_023260516.1 coordinate 76,575, forward strand.
TTAACTCCAGATTCACTTCTGAGACACTAGACCGACATTCAGAAACTTCATTTACCGACAAATGGCTCTTCTCAGACAAACCTTTGGAGCAACCCTCCCCAGGCAAATCATTGCCCACAATAGACACAGGTTTAAGATCATTCCTGTCCTGTGACTGACTACCTGGACTGAACAAAGCTTTAACACTTTCCCCAATCAAAAGATCCTTAGGCAATAACTTTTTTACACCAGCTATAACTTCATGCTTAGCACCATTCCATTCAAGGTGGATTCTGGCTAAAGGCACACGGACAGTAAACTCATAGAGGACTACAACATTCACACTCTGATTTGGTAAATAATCTTCCTCTTTGACAAGATCTGCTTTAACCAGAGTGATGTTAGAAGCCATAATTTGCCCTAAACAGCTTTTACCATTGACTTTTACATTCTCTGTGAATTTTTCATTACCACTCCCATACAGAGCATTGGCACAAGTTATGGACCCACTCTTTACTGAACACACAGTAAAAGCATTTACATAAAAGGTGGCAGAATTGGGGTACATTTGGTTACACCCAGACAACTGCTCAGAGTTATACAACATACCAACATTGTTATAAACCGGACTTTCAAGAGGATACAATTTCTGCTTTTCTTCCCTTGCTTTTTTGACTTGGAGCTGAAATCTTTGCACTTTTGCCTCAGTTTCTAGTTCCTGCAATCGAATTTCTGCCAGTCTTTGTTCCTGCTCAAGTTGCAGTTTACTTGCTGCCTTTTGCTTTTCAATTGCTTCTGCAGCTTCTGTGGCATCTCCTGCCTTCTGATCATTGGCCATTAACAGATCTCTCAGTCCTTGATTTGTAGCTTTCTTTCTAAAGCTTATCCCCTTTTCTGAACACAAATCTTTCAGGGCTTTTTTGCCAAGTCCCTCATATGCTCTTTGCTCACCCATTGCAACTGCTCTTTAACCAACCAAACTCTCAATCCCAAAATTCAAATTTGGATAACGTGGGGTTCTGACCCAAAGCTTAATTGACCTGGTTCTGTGGATCCTGCCGACTACGCCACTGTGACAATGCGGTTCTGGTGGAACCCAACTGAGAGTGCCAACTCAGGACAAATTGCTCAAACAGGGCAGTTACAGCCCAAGGCTGGGGTTTTTTCCACCTCTAAGGCAAACCAAACCAGCCAGACTAGGAGGAACTTCGATCTCACCCCACTGGCTAACCGCAAGTCTCACAAGCAATCTCCTTAGACACTCCAGTTTCCCAGTATTACCACCAGTGCCTCTCGTTATGGGGACAAATGGTTATGAAAACCAATACCCCAGTAAAAGAAAAAGGTTCTCCTGATCCCAAAGGACCAAGCCCCAGACCCAGGTCAATATACAAATCAGATCTTACCCACAAATCACGCTGTTGCCAATCCTTTAGAATCTAAAATCTAAAGGTTTATTCATAAAAGGAAAAAGATAGAGATGAGAGTTAGAATTGGTTAAATGGAATCAATTACATACAGTAATGGCAAAGTTCTTGGTTCAGGCTTGCAGCAGCGATGGAATAAACTGCAGGTTCAAATCAAGTCTCTGGAATACATCCCCCGCTGGGATGGGTCCTCAGTCCTTTGTTCAAAGCTTCAGCTTGTAGCAAAGTTCCTCCAGAGGTATGAAGCAGGATTGAAGACAAGATGGAGATGAGGCATCAGCCTTATATAGTCTTTTCCAGGTGTAAGAACACCTCTTTGTTCTTACTGTGGAAAATTACAGCAAAATGGAGTCTGGAGTCACATGGGCAAGTTCCTGCATACTTTGCTGAGTCTCAAGCATATTTGCCTTCTCTCAATGGGTCCATTGTATAGCTGATGGTCCTTAATGGGCCATCAAGCGGGCTAGGCAGAGCTAACACCAGTTTGTCTGGGATGTCACCCAGCAGCATAGCATAAGTTTGAAATACAGACAGTATAGAGCCAATATTTATAACTTCAACTACAAAATTGATACACACATATAGACAGCATAATTATAACCAGCAAACCATAACCTTGTCCTAGACACCCCATTTGACCCCCTTTATACAAGATTTGCATGCCACTACAGGACCTTGGTTGCAACAATGATCTATATGGTCCCAGATTATATCAATAACGTCACAGACCCCTCCCCTACCCCCACTCACCGCTGGTGGGCGGGCGGCTGGCGAGCAGGGATCCGGCCAGTACTGATGAGGTGGAGACAGAAAATATGAGACAATTTGCCTATTTTTAAGAGAAAGTCAGGGCACCTGCAGGAGGGTTAAATACAGGACTGTCCCTTTTAAAACGGGAGGTCTGGTCACCCACACAACAGTCTCCCAGGTCAATCGGGAGTCACCCTCTACTGTGTTGGGGGCAGGGCCAGGTTCTGATCTCAGCCCCCTGGCATCAATACAAGGAGGTTGAGCTGATTTTGGGCGTGAAATTTCAGGGCTCAGCTCCTCTTTTCCACTTCCCCTCCCCCCTCCCCGTCCTGAACACTACAGTTTCCTCTGCCCCACAGATACCCACCTCCCGACACCCTGTGCTGCCCGGCCAGCCAGCAGCCTGGAAATGAGATGTCTCTTTAGGAACCAGATCCCAGAGCAACTGGTTCATACACCCTGGTCACAGATCCCCCCGACATGGACACACGCCCTGGTCTCAGATCCCCTCCCAACCATGGACACAAACCCTGGCTGTCTCCGATACTCAGGGCCATCCCTACCCATATACAAACTACACAGCTGCATGCTGCTCCAGTGACCAGCCCAATCACCCAACTAGCTGAGCCACCCAGGAAAGCTTCCCCGGCCCCTGCTCCACCTCTTCCCCATGGCCCCCACCCCTGCTCTGCCCCCGCCCCGCCCCCACTCCACCCCTTCCCCAAAGCCGCTGCCCCTGCTCCACCCCAGCCCCACCCCCACTTCACCCCTTCCCCTGAGGACTGCAGCCAGAGTTGGGCCTGCCCCGCACTCAGTGGGCAGTGAGAAGTGGAGCGTCATGGCCCCAGACTGCTCCATGCCACCGGCTCCCAGTCGTGCCATCGGTGAGTGCTGGGGGGTGGATCCCCGGTGCCCCCCAAGTCCCAAGGCTGGGAGCCAGGGAAGCAGAGCGGAGCGGGCTGAGGCCAGGTCACTCCACTTCCCACCGCCCCGTGAGTGCGGTGTTGACCCTTCCCTGCAATCACCAGGTGGCAGGAAGTGGAACAACCCAACTCCAACCCCTTCCACTCCGCCGGCTCCCCCTGTCCCCGAAGCCTGTGCCTACCTCCCCACGGAGGCCTGGGGCCAGCCCCCCCCATGGAGGCCTGAGTATGCCCCACCACCACGCAGAAGCCTGGGGACAGCCCCCCCCCCCCCGTGGAGGGGCTGCGTAGGGCATCAAAATGGCTGGGACGGCCCTGCACACATGGTGTGTGTCTCTGTCTCTGCTGATACTCACCGAGGAGGAGGATGGTGAGAGCAAACGCCATGATGGGGGCAGCAAGGGGCCCCTCAGCACTGCCACCAACACCTGGTGCACAGCTCCACCGAGCCCCAAATGAGGAACTCAGCTAGTGGCTCCAGCTAGAGGAAGCGATGATGTCGCATCTCTTCCTGCATCCATCACACCATGTCTCTAGTCTGCAGGCAAAATCTAGGGCAGCCAAAGTAAACAGAGGTCCCTGCAAAACCCAGGAAACCCTGGGCCCATCATCCTGGCCAAGCATCATGAAGCTCCCAGCTTGTCTATGTCTCTGTGGGGAGCGGGGAGAGGTCACCCTCAGCGTACCCTGCAGCACTGGGGAAGGTGCATTGGGCTGGGAGCCAGGAGATCACAGGGTCTTGTCTTCAATCTTCAACTGACCACTACAGTAGAACTTCAGAGTTACGAACTGACCAATCAACCACACCCCTCATTTGGAATTGGAAGTGAGCAATCAGACGGCAGCAGAGATAACTTCAAAAAGCAAATACAGAACAATTCTGTGTTAAACATAAACTGCTAAAAAAATAAAGGGGAAGTTTAATAAGAACGATTTGACAAGGGAAGGAAACACACACCCCACCTGCTTTGTTGCATTCTGAGTTCAAAGCAGGCTGGTGACCCATGTAGGTAAAATTAATACATTATCATATAGCTCAGTGGTTTGAGCATTGGCCTGCTAAACCCAGGGTGGTGAGTTCAATCCTTGAGGGGGCCATTTAGAAAACTGGGGTAAAAATATGTCCGGGGATTGGTCCTGCTTTGAGCAGGGGGTTAGACTAGATGATCTCCTGAGGTCCCTTCCAACCCTAATATTCCATGATTCTATGAATTAAAGGGGGCAGAGTTAAGGAAAACTTAACTATGGCATTTCCTGGTGCTGGAGGGTTTGACTCTGCAGCCTTCCCTCTCAGTCTGCCAACCTGCCCACCTGTGACACGAGCTGTGGCACCGTGTGAGGAGTGGGCGCAATGGGGGGCACCTGGGTTTGCTGCCCCTTGTGCCATAGCTGAGCGATGATGACGGCTGTAATGTCTGGTTCTAAGGGGCTTTTCTCAGCGTGTGAATTAAATCAACCAGGTTAAAAAGAAAACCAGAGAAAGAGAAAATCCATCCCGGGCTCCCAATGGGTCACCAGCTGGGAGAGACCCAGGGACCTTCTAATGCCCCCGCAGAGACCCTGCCCCCGAGCTGGAGGCTGCCCGTGGGAGCCAGCTGAGGTCACTCAATCAGGGTGAACTGCAAACAAAACGGGGCAGACAAACCCCAAATGCTGGTGGATAATCCAATACTTAGAATTACCAACCAGCCCAAAACAGCTTCTGTAGAACCTCACTGGTTACTCAGAAGTCCAAACAACGCAGTTCCCTTAAAGTGCCCAGCCTCAGGCCTCCGTCCAGACACATGTCAGATATGATGATGATTACTGAGAATCATATCTCATCATATAAAAGAAAAGGTTCTTCCAATCCCAAAGGATCAGCCACATACCCAGGTTCAATTATAACTTAGATCTTACCCAAAATACACGCTATAGTCAATTCTTATTAACTAAGCTAAAATTTATTAAAAAGGAAAAGAGAGAGAGTGTTGGTTAAAAGATCAATATACAGACAGACTTGAATTCAATTCTTGAGGTTCAGATGCATAGCAGAGGTGATCTTGTAGTTGCCAAAAGTCCTTTTAGAAATAGTCCATAGGTTATAGTCCAATGTTCATATTCAGGGTGGCTCCAGTCAGTGACTGGGGATCTCAATCCTTGTGGCTTAAGGTTTCCCCCTCTTGAAACCCAAAGCAGATCTCAGATGAAGTAGGATTATGTCTCAGGGTTTTTATACATTTCCAGCAGCCTTTTGGCATGAGAAAACAATAGGCTTAACTCTCCTTCCAAACAACCTGGCAATTAGCACAGGGTAATCTATCCATTAAACAGTTCAGATACAGGTCACCACAACCTTCAAAGAGACATAGCGACAATAATACTATTTCACTCAAGTATCATCATACATGTTAATATTCCTTTTTTGATCTTTGAATCAAAGCTATAGCAATAGACAAGACTTGTTTGCTTACATCACAAGACCTGAGCAAACATCTCCCCTTCTACCTCTAACAATGCAGACTTGCATTTCAAAGCTCTAGTCATTTACATATCTTCCTAACCAATCTCTAAAGCTCAGCCATAGGTCAGGTCAGTTTGTGAGTTAATTAACGATTTGATTCAATTCAACAAGGCGTTATTCAATGGGCACAAAGGGAGAGCCCCTGGTACAAAAATCAGGCAGAATCCCTCCAGCAAGGAGCCCCTCCCATTGTTATTTTATAGCACGTGGCACTTACATAACAAGTTACATAACACAAACCTCTAACCAATCATATTTAACCTTTCCATATATGGATTTGTTCATCACATGCTCATAGTTCTCCACTCCACATGCTGAGCTCACCCCCCTCCCCTTGGCCTTCTCCAGGATGTTCCCAGGGTGGTGAGACACAGCATGCTTCCCTGTGCATAAGCACCCTGCAAACCACATTTTATCCGAAATGAACACAAGCAAACCCTTCAGCGCCCCCATTTGGTTTTGGGGCTAAGAACAATTCTTAGACCCCCACTAACACCACTTCCTTGTATTTATTAGGAGCAATGATTAACTTTAGCAACACTTAATTAACTACAATTTTGAGAACAGAATTAAATAATACATAATGATAGCTACAATAAAAATAATAATAAGTCCCCATGCCCATTGCGAGAACAGAACCCAAAGCCATCCCCATGGAATCTTTGTTTCCACAATAGCAAACCCTTCTATCCACTGAATCACCGTAATTGCCCCACCACTTTTTTGTAATATTTTTTAAAAGGCTTAACACAATAGGAAGAACGAGATGTTTAAGCAAGGCTTGCCTGCTAAAGTTAATTACCCAAATTCACACCAGGTAGTGGAGTCCTTCCTCACTGCTATATCATCCATTAAATTAAACATTACATGCACCATTACGTCAGGTCCCAACATTTGAGATAAGGCTTGTCCTGACTTCAGGTTTTCCATACACAAAACCCATCCTTCCAGGATGGAACATTGGTCCCATGGGAAAGCTATATAGTTATCGCCGGCCTTTATTCTACACGAGTGTCTGTGACATGAGAATGGGAGTGGGTGAGCCTCCAATTCAGGAGCCCAACCCACAGGAATTAACACCCCTCCAAGGATGGAATGACCATCCCAACATGCCCCTGTTATCGATAGGGACCACTCCCCTGCCACCATCCAAGGTGAAGACATTTAATCTTTGAGAACTGCAGCTCTCACCCAACAGGGCACCTGTGACACGAGCAAGTTTCCTATCAGGGCTGCAACTTTCATGTTGAACACCATGCCAGGATGATAACACAATTCTTCCACACACCTAGACCAATGCTTGCTTATACGATGGATAGAAATGTCATGCTCTAATAAGAATATAACATTAGGGATCTATTATCGACCACCTGACCAGGTCAGTGATAGTGATGATGAAATGCTAAGGGAAATTAGAGAGGTTATCAAAATTAAGAACTCAATAATAGTGGGGGATTTCAATTATCCCCATATTGACTGGGAACATTTCACTTCAGGATGAAATGCAGAGATAAAATTTCTTGATACTTCAAATGACTGCTTCATGGAACAGCTGGTACGGGAACCCACAAGGGGAGATTAAACTCTTGATTTAGTCCTGAGTGCAGTGCAGGAGCTGGTCCAAGAGGTAAATATAACAGGACCGCTTGGAAATAGTGACCATAATACAATAGCATTCAACATCCCTGTGGTGGGAAGAACATCTCAACAGCCCAACACTGTGGCATTTAATTTCAAAAGGGGGAACTATGCAAAAATGAGGGGGTTAGTTAAACAGATGTTAAAAAGTACAGTGACTAAAGTGAAATCCCTGCAAGCTACATGGGCGCTTATTAAAGACACCATAATAGAGGCCCAACTTCAATGTATACCCCAAATTAAGAAATACAGTAAAAGAACTAAAAAAGAAGCACCGTGGCTTATCAACCATGTAAAAGAAGCAGTGAGAGATAAAAAGACTTCCTTTAAAAAGTGGAAGTGAAATCCTAGTGAGGCAAATAGAAAGGAGCATAAACACTGCCGAATTAAGTGCAAGAATGTAATAAGAAAAGCCAAAGAAGAGTTTGAAGGACGGCTAGCCAAAAACTCCAAAGGTAATAACAAAATGTTTTTTAAGTATATCAGAAGCAGGAAGCCTGCTAAACAACCAGTGGGGCCCCTTGATGATCGAGATACAAAAGGAGCACTTAAAGACGATAAAGTCATTGCGGAGAAACTAAATTGATTCTTTGCTTCAGTCTTCACGGCTGAGGATGTTAGGGAGATTCCCAAACGTGAGCCGGCTTTTGTAGGTGAGAAATCTGAGGAACTGTCACAGATTGAAGTGTCACTAGAGGAGGTTTGGGAATTAATTGATAAACTTAACAGTAACAAGTCATCAGGACCAGATGGCATTCACCCAAGAGTTCTGAAAGAACTCAAATGTGAACTATTAACTAAGGTTTGTAACCTGTCCTTTAAATTGGCTTCTGTACCCAATGACTGGAAGTTAGCTAATGTAACACCAATATTTAAAAAGGGCTCTAGAGGTGATCCCAGCAATTACAGACCGGTAAGTCTAATGTCGGTACCGGGAAAATTAGTCGAAACAATAGTTAAGAATAAAATTGTCAGACACAGAAAAACATAAACTGTTGAACAATAGTCAACATGGTTTCTGTAAAGGGAAATTGTGTCTTACTAATCTATTAGAGTTCTTTGAAGGGGTCAACAAACATGTGGACAAGGGGGATCCAGTGGACATAGTGTACTTAGATTTCCAGAAAGCCTTTGGCAAGGTCCCTCACCAAAGGCTCTTACGTAAATTAAGTTGTCATGGGATAAAAGGGAAGGTCCTTTCATGGATTGAGAACTGGTTAAAAGACCAGGAACAAAGGGTAGGAATTAATGGTAAATTCTCCGAATGGAGAGGGGTAACTAGTGGTGTTCCCCAAGGGGCAGTCCTCGGACCAGTCCTATTCAACTTATTTATAAATGATCTGGAGAAAGGGGTAAACAGTGAGGTGGCAAAGTTTGCAGATGATACTAAACTTCTCAAGATAGTTAAGACCAAAGCAGACTGTGAAGATCTTCAAAAAGATCTCACAAAACTAAGTGATTGGGCAACAAAATGGCAAATGAAATTTAATGTGGATAAATGTAAAGTAATGCACATTGGAAAAAATAACCCCAACTATACATACAATATGATGGGGGCTAATTTAGCTACAACAAGTCAGGAAAAAGATCTTGGAGTCATCGTGGATAGTTCTCTGAAGATGTCCGCGCAGTGTGCAGAGGCAGTCAAAAAAGCAAACAGGATGTTAGGAATCATTAAAAAGGGGATAGAGAATAAGACTGAGAATATATTATTGCCCTTATATAAATCTATGGTACGCCCACATCTCAAATACTGCGTACAGATGTGGTCTCCTCATCTCAAAAAAGCTATACTGTAACTTGAAAAGGTTCAGAAAAGGGCAACTAAAATGATTAGGGGTTTGGAACGGGTCCCATATGAGGAGAGATTAAAGAGGCTAGGACTCTTCAGCATGGAAAAGAGGAGACTAAGGGGGGATATGATAGAGGTCTATAAAATCATGAGTGATGTGGAGAAAGTGGTTAAGGAAAAGTTATTTACTTATTCCCATAATACAAGAACTAGGGGCCACCAAATGAAATTAATAGGCAGCAGGTTTAAAACAAATAAAAGAAAGTTCTTCATGCAGCGCAGTCAACCACGGCGAGAGACAGACGTGTTAAGGCTCAGAGAGGTGCAGCTCCAGGAGGTGGAGGGGCCTAATCCCGAGAGAGAGTGGACCCCCGAGAAGGGCTGTTGCACTGAAGGGGGTTCCCCCATGGACCGTACAGGCCAAGAGTGGCATGACCTGGGAGTCTGTGACTGAACCCCCCATTACCATGGGGCAGATTCACACTGAAACGCTCACAAGTGGGGAACCCAGGTGCCTCTAATCACAGACAGTAGCTTATTTTCCCCCTCTTTCCTGTCATGGCCCTGCCTCCTGGCCCCCAATTTTCCCCCACGTTCCTCCACCCTCAAAATTCCACTGCCCAACACTGCCCCTCCTAGCCCAGGTAGGCACCATTTCCCAGAGGGCAGCCTGGTGCCAAGCCCACTGGGGTCACTGGGAGATGGTGGCCATCTTAACTGAGGGCTGGGGATGGGCATTTGAGGGAAAATGGGGCAGGGGACAGACTGTGGTGATGGCAGAGTGTGAGGGGGGCAGGCTTGGGGGGATTCAAAGGGGGATAGACCAGGGGGCAGGATGGGAGATGGGGGTAGGTGGGGGGGTGTTAGTTGTGGGTGACAGGCTGGGGGTGGGGAATGACTCTGCTATGCAGCAAAACTGCTGCTTGTCGCCCTCCTGCTCCGTGGCGTTATCCAGTGCAGTGTCAGAACAAAGGATGGGTGATGGTGGGACCATCACACCCGTGGTCCTGGCTCCCAGCCCCCTGGTCTAAGCACTAGACCCCACTCCCCTCCTGGAGCCGGGAATGGAGCCCCCTGACCCCCAGCTTTCTGTTGCTCTCTAGCCAATCGCATTGAATTGAATCGCCTCCCATTGAATCGAAGACCCTTGATTCTGCCCAGCATCTGACTCATTGGGAACCACAAAATCCCAACAACTCTTACTTCCTTGCACCCTACACCCTCAGGAGTGAGATACTGGCTTCTATGACCCCTGCCTGTGGAAAATGGTGGCAGAATTTACCATCTTGTCCCTACTCATAGAATCATAGAATCATAGAATATCAGAGTTGGAAGGGACCTCAAGAGGTCATCTAGTCCAACCCCCTGCTCAAAGCAGGACCAATTCCCAGCTAAATCATCCCAGCCAGGGCTTTGTCAAGCCGTGCCTTAAAAACCTCCAAGGAAGGAGACTCCACCACCTCCCTAGGTAATGCATTCCAGTGTTTCACCACCCTCCTAGTGAAATAGTTTTTCCTGATATCCAACCTGGACCTCCCCCACTGCAACTTGAGACCATTGCTCCTTGTTCTGTCATCTGCCACCACTGAGAACAGCTGAGCTCCATCCTCTTTGGAACCCCCCTTCAGGTAGTTGAAGGCTGTTATCAAATCCCCCTTCATTCTTCTCTTCTGGAGACTAAACAATCCCAGTTCCCTCAGCCTCTCCTCATAAGTCATGTGCTCCAGACCCCTAATCATTTTTGTTGCCCTCCGCTGGACTCTTTCCAATTTTTCCACATCCTTCTTGTAGTGTGGGGCCCAAAACTGGACACAGTATTCTAGATGAGGCCTCACCAATGTCGAATAAAGGGGAACGATCACGTTCCTCGATCTGCTGGCAATGCCCCTACTTATACAGCCCAAAATGCCGTTAGCCTTCTTGGCAACAAGAGCACACTGTTGACTCATATCCAGCTTCTCGTCCACTGTGACCCCTAGGTCCTTTTCTGCAGAACTGCTACCTAGCCATTCGGTCCCTAGCCTGTAGCAGTGCATGGGATTCTTCCATCCTAAGTGCAGGACTCTGCACTTGTCCTTGTTGAACCTCATCAGGTTTTTTTCGGCCCAATCCTCTAATTTGTCTAGGTCCCTCTGTATCCGATCCCTACCCTCTAGTGTATCTACCACGCCTCCTAGTTTAGTGTCATCTGCAAACTTGCTGAGAGTGCAGTCCACACCATCCTCCAGATCATTAATAAAGATATTAAACAAAACAGGCCCCTCATCTGCACTGTTCCCCTTGAAACATCACCTACACTCTTTGCCCCAGTTTGAACGCCCACCACCCACTTGGGCTGAACTCAGCATGTTTAGGGTGTTCCCCGAGATGTGTGCTTTGCTCAGGGTCTGTGAGAAAGTGATTGGTATGTTACAAGAGATGTATTTTAATGTAATGATTCAAAGCTGTGTGTGAACTAACAATCATGCTTCTATGTATTGCTTCTTGTGCTTCTGCAGATGTGGCCTTCAGGTGAAACCCCTACACACCAGCGGAGCGCCTCCACCAGATAAAGAAGTGACCTAGGTGGCATAAGAAGGATATGTTCCATGAGGTGCTTCAATTCTCAGAGGCAGAAAAAAGAGAACACAGGGAGTGGAGAGAAATGGAAAGGCGGGACAGAAAGGAGAGTGAGGAGAGTGTTCAAAAGGCCCATGAGCAGATGATAAAAGTCATGGAGGAGCAAACAGAAATGCTGAAGTCTCTCATCATGCTTCAGCCAGAACAGATGTGTGCTTGCCCCCTTCTGCAGCAGATACAGACCTATTTTCCTTGCCCTCCCCAAACTCCTTCCACACGTTCCTTCGAACTTTCTGGAACATCTCGGTATACCGTTCACTCCATCTCCCTTTGGACAGCTTCCAAAATGATAGCTGGACTTACACACAGCAATGACAGCCTCCACTTCCCTGCACTACTACCTCTCTTCCCACCAATCCCTTTGTGCGTGTTAATTGGTATTTAATAAAAACAAACTCTCTGAAAGAGAACCAATCTTTATTTGTGTCCTACACATAGTGATTACTGCTGATACATGCAGTTTAATCATTTGCCTACAGTAAATCCTGCTCAAGATTCATCACAAGTGTTAGGCAAAATAAGAAAACTCAAATTAATGAATCATGGCAGATTGCTGAATAGAAATACATATTACTGGTGCTCATTATCAAAATGTTATCTCAAAGCCTCCCTGACTTGAACTGCCCCCCATTGTGCCCCCCTAATAGCCCTGGTATCAGGCTGCTCAAAATCAGCAGCCAGGTGATCTGCCTCCACCCCTGGGCAAACTTTTCACCATTAGCCTCACAAAGATTATGGAGTGTGCAGCAGGCAGCTATGACCATGGGAATGTTTTCCTCACTTAGGTCTAACCTGCCATAAAGGCAGCGCCAGCGCGCTTTTAATCTACCAAAGGCACATTCCATGGTCATTCTGCACCTGCTCAGCCTATTGTTGAAGTGCTCCTTGCTGCTGTCCAGGTTTCCCATATAAGGCTTTCAATGTAAAGATGGGAGTAAGGGCTACGCTGGGTCTGCCAGGATCACTGTGGGCATTTCAACACCCTCCACTGGAATCTTCCAGCCTGGAAAGAAAATCCCTGTTTGAAGTTTTCTGTACAGGTCAGTGTTCCTGAAGATGTGTGATGCACCTTCCTAGACCACCCTACATTAATGTCAGTGAAACACCGACAGTGATCAACAAGCGCGTGCAATACTATGGAGAAGTACCCCTTTCTATTGATGTTCTCAGTTGCAAGATGTTGAGGGCCAAAATTGGAACACAAGTTCCATCTATCACCCCATTGCACCTAGGAAATCCCATTGCCGCAAAGCCGTCCACTATTTCACGCACGTTGCCAAGAGTCACAGCCCTTTGTATTGAGATGCGATTAATGGCTCTGCACACTTGTGTTAACAGGGCACCCGCTGTCCATTTCCCCACTCCCAACTGATTCATGACTGACCGGTAGCAGTCTGGAGTCACCAGCTTCCACACTGCGATCACCAGGCGCTTCTCCACAGGAGGCTGCTCTCATTTGGGTGTCCTTGTACCGCAGGGCTGGGGCGAGCTCTGCACACAGGTCCAGGGAGGGGGGTTTCCCGCATCCGAACGTTCTGTAGCCGTGGCTTTTCATCCCAGAGCAGGCGACTGGTAACTGCAGATAATGGTGGGGGGAGGGTGTGTGCAGTGACAGGCTCCCCCCACACACACACCATCATAGCCACGGTCAGCTTCCTGGTGATTGCCAAGGCCACTCCAGCAACAACCTTGTGACCACGGCACCTGGACAGTCATCCACCTGGCCCACACTTAAGGCAGGCCCTGCCAGGGTCGTCCTTAGGGGAAATGGCACCTTAGGCGAACTTGTATTTTGGCGCCTTGGCCCTGCTGCCTCCCCCAGCCCCCAACCCCCATATCATCACGGCCCCCATTGCCTCCTCCCCCCTTTCCCTGACTCTCTGAGCTGCCTTCTGTGCACCCAGGCAGGCTAGTCCAGATACGCACTCGAGCAGGTACATACATTTCCCTGCTGTGCCATCTGTGAAGAGAAGTTATTCTCATGGGGGCCATGTGGCTGCTGGCAAGGAAGGGATGGGACTCAGCCGGCTTCCCCGTGACCCCTCTGGCAGAGAGCTGCACTGTCAGCCCAGTCTCACTTCCTGGCTCTGGGCAACACCTAGTGGGTCTCAGCGGAAGCACTTGCTGCTGGTGCCTTTCCCACGCACAGGCCAACTCGCAATCTGGGGGACCATGTAACACCGCGTGCCCCCACACACACATCATCTATCCCAGACCTGCGTAACAGTGTGATCCCACCGCTCAGCGCTTGTTTCCCGAGCCCAAAAGCGACGCTCCGCCGCGTGCAGCCGCTCCATGAATGCCAGAAGGAAGCTGGCAGAGGAAGTGCAGCGTGAACTTGCAATAGTGATGTTATTGTGGTGCTTTTTGCCAACACTCTGTAGTGTAGACAAGGCCCAACCGTCAGAGGAGCGAAGTTCTGGAGCAGCCTCCCAAAGGACATAACTGGCTTCAAGACTGAGCTCGAGACGTTTCTGGAGGGGACGGGATGAGGAGACATCCCACAACGGCACGGAGCCGATCTGCGACTGCTAGCAGCAAATCTCTCCAACGGCCGGAGACAGGACACTCACTGGGGAGGGCTCTGAGTTACTACAGAGAATCCGTCCCCAGGTGGCTGGCTGGTGGGTCTTGCCCACATGCTCAAGGTCTAAGTGGTCGCCGTATCTGGGGTCAGGAAGGAAATTTCCCCAGGTCAGATTGGCAGAGACCCTGGGGGGGTTTCACCTTCATCTGCAGCCTGGGGCGCGGGGCACTGGCAGGTTTCAACTACAGTAACTCCTTACTTAACGTTGTCCCGGTTAACGTTGTTTCGTTGTTACGTTGCTGATCTATTAGGGAACATGCTCGTTTAAAGTTGCGCAATGCTCCCTTATAGCGTCGTTTGGCAGCTGCCTGCTTTGTCCACGGCTTGCAGGATTCTCTGGAAGAGCAGCCCCTCCTTGTGGGGATTAGAACCAGGGGGGGCCAGCAGCCCCCCCAAACAGCTCCCCTAAATTCCCAGCAGCAGTTCAGCTGTCTCTCCCCCTACTGCCGTGCTGCTCTGGATCTGCCCTCTGCCTTGGAGCTGCTCCCGGGAGTTTCCTGCTTGCTGGGGGACGGGGGAGGGGGGCTGATATCAGGATGTCTTAGAGTTACCATATGTCCGGGTTTCCTCGGACATGTCCGGCTTTTGGGTCTTTAAACAGCCGTCCGGGGGGAATTTGTAAAAAGCTAAAATCCACTGCCCTCAGCCCCCCGACCCTGTTCCCTCAGGCCCCCCCCCCGTGACCCCCCCGGGGCCCCCCCCCTCAATCCACTGCCCTCAGCCCCCAGCCCCCTGACCCTGTTCCCTCAGCCTCCCCCACAGTGACCCCCCTGTGCCCTCACCCTCAATCCACTGCCCTCAGCCCCCACCCTGACCCTGTTCCCTCTGCCTCCCCCACAGTCCCTCCCCCCCCGATCATCTCACCCAACTCACTGCCCTCAGCCCCCACCCTGACCCTGTTCCCTCAGCCTCCCCCGCAGTCCCCCCGTGCCCCCCACCCTCAATCCACTGCCCTCAGCCCCCTGACCCTGTTCCCTCTGCCTCCCCCACAGTCCCTCCCCTCCCCCCCCAATCATCTCACCCTGCATGGATGTGGAAATCTGTCCCAGATTCCAGGCTGTCATTAGCCCCTGGGGCAAAAGATCAGCAGAGGTTTCCCAAGTGAAGTTTGCAGCCTTTGCTCAGACACAAACATTTTCACTTAAAAAAAAAAAA